>NC_084731.1:7450744-7493244 GCF_033978785.1 Entelurus aequoreus
CAGGTGGACATTCCTGCAGTCAGCATGCCGACTGCACGCTCCCTCAAAACTTGGGGGGATGGATTATCTTGGCAAAGAAGAAATGCTCACTCACACAGATTTGTGAACAATATTTGAGAGGAATACGTCTTTGGCCTATGTAGTAAATGTTTTAGATCTTTGACTTCAACTCGTGAAAAATAGGAGCAAAAACAGGTGTTGTGTTTATATTTTTGTTTAGGGTAAGTATAATTATGCTAAATATTGAACGGCCCAATTACTTCAGTTTAAATATTCACTCTCAACTTGGTGGTTTAATTTATCACATGTCACATGAAAAGCCACAATACACACACGCACATACTACACTGACTTGTACCTTGAATATGTACAAATACATAATGACTTACCGAGTGTTCAGGGAAGTTACATTCCACCACGTGGCGATAAAACTTTGTCTAATACACTTGTCTACATACTTTTCAGAGTAAGTAAGTAAGTACATTTTATTTATAAAGCGCTTTTCACAGATACAATGACAAACATAGGTGAAGTAAAACAACAATTCAATTAAAACAACAGGGGCAATATCATAAAAAGGATACAAAGTGGATTAAAGGTGATAGTTAAAAGGTGCATTAAAGGCCTACTGAAATGAATTTTTTTTATTTAAACGGGGATAGCAGATCTATTCTATGTGTCATACTTGATCATTTCGCGATATTGCCATATTTTTGCTGAAAGGATTTAGTATAGAACAACGACGATAAAGATTGCAACTTTTGGTATCTGATAAAAAAAAGGCTTGCCCCTACCGGAAGTAGCGTGACGTAGTCAGTTGAACATATACGCAAAGTTCCCTATTGTTTACAATGATGGCCGCATGAAGTGAGAGAGATTCGGACCGAGAAAGCGACAATTTCCCCATTAATTTGAGCGAGGATGAAAGATTTGTGGATGAGTAAAGTGCAAGTGAAGGACTAGTGGGGAGTTGAAGCTATTCAGATAGGGAAGATGCTGTGAGAGCCGGGGGTGACCTGATATTCAGCTGGGAATGACTACAACAGTAAATAAACACAAGACATATATATACTCTATTAGCCACAACACAACCAGGCTTATATTTAATATGCCACAAATTAATCCTGCATAAAAACACCTGCGTGTTTGTTATGCTAGCTCCTAGCTCCTCTGCTAGCTCCTAGCTCCATAGAACACGCCAATACAATACAAACACCTGATCAACACACACAATCACTCAGCCCAAAAGACCGTTTACCTAACCCAAGGTTCATAAAGCTTATATATTTTTAAAAAGTTACGTACGTGACGCGCACATACGGTCAAGTTATCGAATGTTTAGCAGCCAAGGCTGCATACTCACGGTACCTGGTATTCAGCTGGGAATGACTACAACAGTAAATAAACACAAGACATATATATACTCTATTAGCCACAACACAACCAGGCTTATATTTAATATGCCACAAATTAATCCTGCATAATAACACCTGCGTGTTTGTTATGCTAGCTCCTAGCTCCTCTGCTAGCTCCTAGCTCCATAGAACACGCCAATACAATTCAAACACCTGATCAACACACACAATCACTCAGCCCAAAAGACCGTTCACCTAACCCAAGGTTCATAAAGCTTATATATTTTTAAAAAGTTACGTACGTGACGCGCACGTACGGTACGGTACGTGTTATGCTAGCTCCTAGCTCCTCTGCTAGCTCCTAGCTCCATAGAACACGCCAATACAATTCAAACACATGATCAACACACACAATCACTCAGCCCAAAAGACCGTTCACCTAACCCAAGGTTCATAAAGCTTATATATTTTAAAAAAGTTACGTACATACGCAAAAAAAAGCCAAAGCTGCATACTCACAGTAGCACGTCTGCGTCTTTGTCATCCAAATCAAAGTAATCCTGGTAAGAGTCTGTGTTGTCCCAGTTCTCTACAGGCGTCTGTGTATCCAAATCAAAAGTCCTCCTGGTTAGAGTCTCTGTTATCCGAGTTCTTCCATCTTGACTGCATCTTTCGGGAATGTAAACAAAGAAGCGCCGGCTGTGTACTGTTGTGGCTGACTACGTTCGAAAAATACGTCCATTTCGCACCGACAACTTTCTTCTTTGCTTGCTTGGCTTCCTTCTCCATAATGCAATGAACATGATTGAAACAGATTCACGAACACAGATGTCCAGAATACTGTGGAATTATGAAATGAAAACAGAGCTTTTTCATATCGGCTTCAATGTGGAAGGCATACCCGTGTTCGCCGGGCTACGTCACACGCATACGTCATCCTCAGAGGCGTTTCGAACCGGAAGTTTAGCGGCAAATTTAAAATGTCACTTTATAAGTTAACCCGGCCGTATTGGCATGTGTTATAATGTTAAGATTTCATCATTGATATATAAACTATCAGACTGCGTGGTCGGTAGTAGTGGCTTTCAGTAGGCCTTTAACTAAAAGCTTTACTAAAAAGAGAAGTTTTCAAATGTTTCTTAAAAGTTTTAACACAGTCAAGATCAGGGAGGGACTGGTGCAAGTTGTTCTAGAGTCTGGGAGCTATAGCCTGGAATGCCAGGTCTCTACGGGTTTTAAAGCAAGTTTTTGGGGTATTTAGAAGATCCTGGCCTGAAGACCGGTGGATGCGCCCTGAGGAGTAGGGGCATAGCAAATCAGCGATGTACCGAGGGGCCCCACCGTGCAACGCACAGAATGTCAGGACTAAAATCTTATAACTCAATGCGGAATTGAATTGGAAGCCAATGAAGACTGGATCAAACAGGGGTGATATGGGCTGTTCTGGGTGCACCGGTCAAAAGTCTGGCATTCGCATTTTGTACCGTCTGAAGTCTCTTTAGCATTGACTTGATGAAGAGCGTGAAAAGAGAATTGCAATAGTCAGTGAGACGAAATGAACGCGTGAATGATCATTTCCAGATCCAATTTTGACAACAATGTATGTCTATTTCTGAGATGATAAAAACTGTTTTTGGCCAGTTGACGACAGTGACCCTCCAAAGACATGGACTGATCCAACACCAGCCCAAGGTTTCTGAGGCTGCTTTTAACAGATGCACCCAGAGTACCAAGGGAGGTCTTGATCAGGGAGATCTTCTTATCGGGAGCAATTATCAGAGTTTCCGTTTTGTTTGGATTCATCTGGAGGAAATTTGAGGACAACCAGTTTTTAATAGAGGATACGCCGTTTAAAGCAAAACCAGCAGCCATTGAATGAAGTCAGCATTTAGCTTTTGGCTGGTAACATCTTCCACGTTGTTACAAAGTAAAGCGGATCAAAGAATACAGTAGAAGTGCCTACAACCAGCCAATGGAGAAATGCAACACAACACCAGCTAACATGTAAGTTGACCTCTCATTTGGCCATCTACCCATGCCCACAACGTGGTGGCCAACAACATCGTCCAAGTAGGCACCAAATGGTCCTGTTCAGATCCAGCCTGTCTTACCTCTCAGCCTGTCTCGCTAGTCTATCTCATCATCTTCAATCAATCAATCAATCAATCAATGTTTATTTATATAGCCCTAAATCACAAAAGTCTCAAAGGGCTGCACAAACCACAACGACATCCTCGGCACAGAGCCCACACAAGGGACGTCGATGTGAATGACTATGAGAAACCTTGGGGAGGATCGCATATGTGGGTAACCCCCCCTCTAAGTACAGTCCCTAGTGGATCCAACATAACAGTGAGAGTCCAGTCCATAGTGGGGCCAGCAGGAGACCATCCCGAGCGGAGACAGGTCAGTAGCGCAGAGACGTCCCCAACCGATGCACAGGCGAGCGGTCCACCCCGGGTCCCGACTCTGGACAGCCAGCACCTCATCCATGGTCATCGGAACCGGAATAACCCGGCGAGGGGGCAAAGGAGAAAAGAAAACGGCAGATCAACTGGTCTAAAAAAAAGGGGGGTCTATTTAAAGGCTACAGTATACAAATGAGTTTTAAGATGGGACTTAAATGCTTCTACTGAGGTAGCATCTCTAACTGTTACCGGGAGGGCATTCCAGAGTACTTGAGCCCGAACAGAAAACGCTCTGTAGCCCGCGGACTTTTTTTGGGCTCTGGGAATCACTAATAAGCCGGAGTTCTTTGAACGCAGATTTTTTGCCGGGACATATGGTACAATACAGTCAGCAAGATAGGATGGAGCTTCTTCTCTGATGTAGAAGTGTAGCTTCTCCCCTGTTAGCCTTCTCCTTAAGTTACAAAGTTTCATTGACCAATTGGCAGCAGGGTCATGGCACCATCCCCCTGTGACCTCCAGAACCATGTTTCCAATGCGACCAAGGGTCCAGTCATTCCTGTCCAGTGCGGGAGGAGGAACCTCAAACACTTCTTCAGGCCTCCCTCCACCCTTACTTAGCATGTACTTTGCCGGGTCGGGCTAAGTCAGTCAAGTTCCAGACCTCAACATGGAGGACTGGAATCCGTCCTTGGCGAGGGGCGCCACTACTGTCAGCCCTAAGGCTGTTTACGCACAGTAGCCTATTCCGGTTTTGCGGCACTCAAAAGGCGGGATGTCTCCTGTTCCGGCTCCGCGACAGTCTAAAGGCGGGACACCTTCTATTCCGGCTCCGTGGCAGACTAAAGGCAGATTAGCACTGAGCTAATGTTAGCCTACACTGCCATTGTTGACACACGAAAGGTTGCTTCTGTTTCAACTAAAACTTGGTAAAAGTAAATTGTAGATTCCAATTCATGCATCTGTCTCTCTCTCAGTCGTCCTCAGACAATCTTCCATCGGAGTCTGCAATCATTCCGGTTCTCCATACACCCGGCCAGCTCCGTAGAGCTTTCAGTTCCCGCATCTTTCTTCAGGATGTCATTAGCGCGGGATGTCCTCGCGATCGATGCCCGTGCGTTGGTTCCCATAGGACCACCCTGCTGACCCCGGACTGTTGAACAACTTAAATATTTACTGAGTGTTGTTAAAAGGAAAGGCCATGTAACACAGTGGTAAAAATGTCCCTGTGCCATTCAATTCCAAGTTCATGATTATTTGCAAAACAAAAATTAAGTTTCTCAGTTGGAATATTAAATATCTTGTCTTTGCAGTCCATTAAATTAGCTTTGTATTCTGTTTTTATTTACCATTTACACAACGTGCCAACTTCACTGGTCTTGGGTTTTGTAGAATTACCCCATGCAACATTCACATGGACTCAACTTGCACTTTTGGCTGTGTTCCACGGATCAAATGGACTTGCATCGTAGCACAGAGTTCATAACATGCTGGGCATTAAGTAGACTCTTGTTGGGAATAAATAATAGTGAGTGGGATTTGACCAGCTCATCAACAATACATGAAGCTCATGCATTTTTGATGCAGATGGCTACCACTGTAGCTGTTTACTGTAACGTACAGTATGACGCACCAACACCCCCGTCCTTACTCTGCTTCTTTTTTATTCTTTGCCTTTCTCCCGGCAGCTGGTGCCTGCAGGTCAGACCCCCTTTGGAAAGCATCACCGGGAGTGTCTCACTAACGACGCATTAGCAACACATGCTGTCAAAGTGTCAAGCCGGGAGAACGCCTGCGATGCTGTTGCCTCAAGCGAGTGTGCATCCACAACCAGAGACGTCTCCGCACTTTACGTGGGAGGCATTTTCGTACTCCACAGCGAGGGAGGCCATTGAATTGCGAGCGTTCACCGGCAGAAGGAAAGTAAGAGTGTTCGGCTCGGCGGTGTTTAACGACTTCAGACCTCAGCATCGCTATCATTATCACAGAGGAGAGGACAGAGGATTCTCGCTTTCCGACTGATTGGATAAAGCAAGGCAATCTATGAAAAGATGAATCAAACAGCATCGGTTTCGCATCAGATCGACTGTCCGCCTGCCAAGGATATCAAGGTGAGGATATTTGTTGTTGTCGTCCACTTACATTTATGTTGTATCGCTCTACTCCCAACAACCTGTAAACGTGTGAAGCATCAATTTCTTTCAATTTTTTATTTTTTTGTGTCCTGTCCAGCTTCTCAGGCAAATCATATTGTTGACATAGATGCCCATATCGGCTGTGCAAATTGACTTTACAATTTTGTAAAGTAAATTTATTTTTAATTTTTTTTAATTTTTAATTTTTATTCATTTTTGTCCAGCTTCTCAGGCAAATCATATTGTTGACGTAGATGCCCATATCGGCTGTGCAAATGTACTTTACAATTTTGTAAAGTAATTTTTTTAAATTTTTTTAAATTTTTTTTAATTTTTATTTTTTTAATTTTTTTTTGTCCAGCTTCTCAGGCAAATCATATTGTTGACGTAGATGCCCATATCGGCTGTGCAAATTTACTTTACAATTTTGTAAAGTAAATTTGTTTCAATCCTTTTTTTTTTTTTTTTTTTTTGTCCTGTCCAGCTTCTCAGGCAAATCATATTGTTGACATAGATGCCCATATCAGCTGTACAAATTTACTTTACAATTTTGTAAAGTAAATTTGTTTCAATCCTTCTTCTTTTTTTTTTTTTTTTTTAATTTTTTTTAATTATTTTTTTTGTTGTTGTCCTGTCCAGCTTCTCAGGCAAATCATATTGTTGACATAGATGCCCATATCAGCTGTACAAATTTACTTTACAATTTTGTAAAGTAAATTTGTTTCAATCCTTCTTCTTTTTTTTTTTTTTTTTAATTTTTTTTAATTATTTTTTTTGTTGTTGTCCTGTCCAGCTTCTCAGGCAAATCATATTGTTGACATAGATGCCCATATCAGCTGTACAAATTTACTTTACAATTTTGTAAAGTAAATTTGTTCAATCCTTTTTTTTATTTTTTTATTTTTTTTTTTAATTTTTATTATTTATTTATTTTTTGGCCTGTCCAGCTTCTCAGACAAATCATATAGTAGATGTAGATGCCCATATCGGCTGTTCAGATTTACTTTACAAAAGAGAAGTGTAGGATACTTCTCTTGTTGCCTTATTTGTATTTGACTTTATTAAATGTATTTATATTATCACTTGGTGCAGCCGGGCCGGAGCAGGAGGGGATAGAAAGAGTAAAAAAAAGGAAGACAGAGGGGGGAAATTGTGGGGACAAGAGGGGGATTAGACAGAGAGACAAAAACAACAACAGCAAACACAACAATAACAACAACAACAACAACAATAGAGCAACATCAGCAAATACGACATGTAAATGAGAGTCCATGTAATGGCAGACCAAGCTCTGCGATATCGTTGATTTTTTTTCCCCGATTATGTAACAACGAATATCAATCAATCAATGTTTATTTATATAGCCCTAAATCACAAGTGTCTCAAAGGGCTGTACAAGCCACAACGACATCCTCGGTGTCGAGTGGGTCTGACATAATATTGTGAAAGTCCAACACATCAGCGAAAATCCAGTCCATGGTGGGGCCAGCGGGAACCATCCCGAGTGGAGACGGGTCAGCAGCGTAGAGATGTCCCCATCTGATGGACAGGCTAGCGGTCCACCCCGGAGCAGAGTAGAAAAGAAAAGAAAAGAAACGGCAGATCAACTGGTCTAAAAAGGGAGTCTATTTAAAGGCTAGAGTATACAAATGAGTTTTAAGATGAGACTTAAATGCTTCTACTGAGGTAGCATCTCTAACTGTTACCGGGAGGGCATTCCAGAGTACTGGAGCCCGAATAGAAAACGCTCTATAGCCCGCAGACTTTTTTTGGGCTCTGGGAATCACTAATAAGCCGGAGTTCTTTGAACGCAGATTTCTTGTCGGGACATATGGTACAATACAATCGTCAAGATAGGCAGGAGCTTGACCGTGTAGTATTTTATACGTAAGTAGTAAAACCTTAAAGTCGCATCTTAGGTGCACAGGAAGCCAGTGCAAGTGAGCCAGTATAGGTATATATATGTATATGTATATAAAGGTATATACAGTATAGGTGTAATATGATCAAACTTTCTTGTTTTTGTCAAAAGTCTAGCAGCTGCATTTTGTACCAACTGTAATCTTTTAATGCTAGACATAGGGAGGCCCGAAAATAAAACGTTACAGTAATCGAGACGAGATGTAACGAACGCATGAATAATGATCTCAGCATCGCTTGTGGACAAAATGGAACGAATTTTAGCGATATTACGGAGATGAAAGAAGGCTGTTTTAGTAACACTCTTAATGTGTGACTCAAACGAGAGAGTTGGGTGGAAGATAATACCCAGATTCTTTACCGAGTCGCCTTGTTTAATTGTTTGGTTGTCAAATGTTAAGGTGGTATTATTAAATAGATGTTGGTGTTGAGCAGGACCGATAATCAGCATTTCCGTTTTCTTAGCGTTGAGTTGCAACTTAGCGTTGAATATAAACATGCTTGATTTTTTTTTCCGGGGTGTGTCTGTTGGACGGGCAATAACTATTGATTTGTTTGATGTCGTGCTGTACACTGCAAAAAGTCAGTGTTCAAAAACAAGAAAAAAAAAATACAAAAATTAGGGGTATTTTACTTGAACTGAGCAAAATTATCTGCCAATAAAACAAGAAAATTTGGCTTGTCAAGACTTTCCAAAACAAGTAAAATGAGCTAACTTCAATGAAGCCAAAAATACCTTAAAATAAGTATATTCTCACTAATAACAAGTGCACTTTTCTTGGTAGAAAAAATAAGTATGAGACCTTTTTGCTCAATATGTTGAAAAATATTCTTAAATGAAGTAAATGCTAGTGCCATTATCTTGACATAATGATATGCGCTCGGCATTACATTTCTTGAAACCAGCAAACTTATACTAAAAACTAATTTATTGTTCTTAATGGAAAGGCAAGCGCTTGTTACTCTCGGGGTCTCCTAGCCGCTCAGGCAAATCATATTGTCTAAAAATGCATTTTTCCATGGATAACATGACATCATCGCGCCAAGTGCGTGCTCTTTCAGTCAATTAGTGCGCATATATACAGCCCGAAACCCCAGCCAAAAATGTTTTAATTGTAATTTTGAAGAATTTATCTAAATGTGCATGAACTATTTCCTATCAAAATTATTATAAATGTTAAATGTTTAAATATTAACTGTCAGTTTACTGTACTGTGCCAACTGTACTACTATATGAGTACGTGTTTTCTATTGTTTCATTGAAAATAAAACAGCAAAGTCCATTTGGCTGTCATCTGTTTTAATTATGAGACACAATTGTGTCAGTCATGATGTTATTTTTTTCATGCTTGAAGTAAGAAATTATTACTTTAAAAAAGTAGTTTTATACTTGTGAGTGTTGATGACACAGCTTTGCAACACTTGATATTCTAGTTTCAAGCATGTTTTACTCAATATAGGTCATCAAATCTCAGCAACAAGCTGTAATATCTTACTGAGATCATTTAGGACCAAAACACTTAAAACAAGTAAAACACTCTAACATCAAATCTGCTTAGTGAGAAGAATTATCTTATCAGGCAGAAAATAAGCAAATATCACCCTTATTTGAGATATTTCATCTCACCTAGATTTCACTTTTAGCAGTGTTAGTAATAACGTTTTAGTTCTTTGATATGCGTTACATTTTGCATGTCTCCTTTTTGGGGGGCTATATAAAAAAAGTGCTTTAAGATTGTCGGGAATCCCGCACTTAGTTCTCCTCGCACGGTGACGGGAGTTTCTAATTAAGTCCCGTGCTGTCATTGACCGGCTTTTTTAAGTGTCGGTCGAGGCGTCGCTGGATAAGATGTCAATTTGCCCGTTTGGAATGATAAGTTACTAATATACATTAACGGTCCTCAGTACTCTTCAATAAATGTTTTTATCGTTTCCATATCAATTCCATTGCAATCCATTGAAGTCTCGGATTTGCATTTTTTCCACATTTTTTATTATTTCCTTTTGTGTCACTTTCGTGAGGAACATTGAGTTGGGATTTTCTATCTATGGTGTCATTGAAGTCCTCAGTTGAAACTGGGTCTGGAATCCTTTCCTCCAATTTCGGTCCAATGTCTACAAAATAATTATTGAAGCTTTCTACCACTTAATTCATATTGCCCATTATTTACATTTCGGACTGAGAAATAAGCATTAAGTATGCATCCCTCTTGGTGCCATTTTTAATCATTCTATTGAAGATGCCTCATGTTGCTCTCATGTTGTTTTTGTTCCTGTCTAATAATTGACTGTGATATTCTTTTCTACATGTTCGTAGTATAGTAGTGTAGACCAGTGGTCCCCAACCTTTTTGTACTTGCGGACCGGTCAATGCTTGAAAATTTGTCCCACGGACCGGGGGGGGGGGGGGGGGCGGGGGGGGCGGGGGGGGGGGGGGCGGGTAGTATTTTTTTTATTTTTTTTATTTTTATTTTTTTTAATAATTTTTTTTTTCCCCCCCCGTAAAGAACTACAATCATGTATGCTTACGGACTGTATCCCTGCAGACTGTATTGATTTATATTTATATATTGATATATAATGTATATATTGTGTTTTTTATGTTGATTTAATTAAAAAAAATAAAATAATAATACTTTTTTTTTCTTTTTCTTTTTTTTCTTTTTTTATTTCTTGTGCGACCGCGGCCCGGTACCAATCGGTCCACGGACCGGTACCAGTGATTGGGGACCACTGGTGTAGACGTCTCTGGGTGTGGGAGGGTTCTCCTGGTGCCGACAGATATTTCGTGAGCCCGGTAGTCTGGTGTAACAAGTCTTTTATTTTCATACAGCAGTATGGTTTTGCTTTCCAGCAAAATATCTCTCTGACTTTTCAGTCCGGCGAGTCTCTGCTTTTCGCTCTCTCGGTCTCATGCGTCTGCTCACCAGCAACTCCCAACTCCAACCACGTGTCTCTGTCCGGCTGCTGCTAATAAAGGCGACAGGTGATTAGATAACAAGCCCCAGCTGGGCAATCTACTCGCAGGCCATGCCCCCCCTCCACAGGTAGTTATCTTGTTTTTATACTTTTTGTACTTATTTTCTGCCTCCGTAGTTCTTAGTGTTGTACATTTTCTATATATTATATTCTTCTTACAAACATTTTTTAATCATTTTCTCATCCATGGTTGATTGTTCTTTCTCTGCTTTCTACTGAGTTGTTTCCAAGGACAATGTCTGAGGGGAGGCTAGAACATTTGTAAGTGGGACTCCTGGGTCTCCGTAGACTCTTATATAATGCCATCGGGCAGACAATTGTCACTAAAATGAAGAAGTTCTCAAAGAGGTGAGATTTAATTTGAAATGTACAGGTTTAATTGGGGTAAAGGTATAGACAGGTGTGTCCACGGTTTTTCTTCCGTTTTGTGGATTCATTTGTGACTAATTGTAACTATTCGTGTTGTTTCTCTGTGGTAAACTGGGTCCCACTGTGGTATGACGTGCAGGGGAGTGTTTAGTCATTTGATGGCAGAAGGCAGACCTGGTTATTGGGGCCCGCCACATGGCAAACACAACGTGGTAATTTAGGTAATTGTTGTGAGACACTGCCATGCGAATTGCACAGTAAAGCTTGGCAAGCCGGGTAATGAGTCATTATTGAACCGCTTTGGACCAGATGTGAGGCCTAGCGCTATTATTGTGACGGCCGGAAATGTGTGACTGGTGGGAAAAAGAGACTTGACGCTGGCCATGTTAAAACAAAACAAGAATGTTGACTTTAAAAAAAGTGCCTCTTGAGTTCCTACCTGTCGAGGTTGCACTACTTTTTTTTAACCGGTTTTCGCAAACATTTCGTAAGGGGGGACCCTTACCCAAAAATGAAAGAAACTGTCTTGCTTCAGCAGCACAATACTGGTCCTGTAGTTGTAGGAGACGTCTCAAAACCTCATCAGGAGTCCCGACAAAACCTGAAAATTGCAGAGACCTAACTACAGGACCAGTATTGTGCTGTTGAAGCAAGACCATGTTTAAAAATGTTTGGGTAAGGGTCCCCCCTTACGGCTTTTTAGTGAAAAAAAGTTTTAAAAAATATTAATTTTTTGCCATTTTCGGGTGTTGTCGAGACTCCTGATGAGATTTTGAGATGTGTTCTACAACTAAAAGAGCAGTATTGTGCTGTTGAATCAAGACAGTTTTTTTTAATTTTTGTGTAAAGGTCCCCCCTTACGACATTTTAGCGAGAAAAAGTGGAAAAAAACAAAAACAATCGTTTTTTTTTGCCATTTTCGGGTTTTGTCGGGACTCCTGATGAGGTTTTCAGAGGTCTTCTACAACTACAGGACCAGTATTGTGTTGTTGAAGCAAGACCATTTTTTAAAAATGTTTGGGTAAGGGTCCCCATTTACGACTTTTTAGTGAAAAAAAGTTTAAAAAACCCCATTAATTTTCTGCCATTTTCGGGTGTTGTCGAGATTCTTGATGAGGTTTTAAAATGTCTTCTACAAATACAGGACCAATATTGTGCTGTTGAAGCGAGACCATTTTTAAAAAAGGTTTGGGTAAGGGTCCCGATTTATGAATTTTTAGTGAAAAAAAGTTTTAAAAAAACATTAATTTTCTGCCATTGTCGGGTGTTGTCGAGACTCCTGATGAGGTTTTGAGATGTCTTCTACAAATACAGGACCAGTATTGTGCTGTTAAGGCAAACCATATTTTACATTTTTGGGTAAGGGTTCCTTATGACATTTTAGCAAAAAAAAGTTGTGACATTTTTTTTGTTGCCATTTTCGGGTTTTGTCGGGACTCCTGATGAGGTTTTCAGAGGTCTTCTACAACTACAGGACCAGTATTGTGTTGTTGAAGCAAGACCATTTTTAAAAAATGTTTGGGTAAGGGTCCCCATTTACGACTTTTTACTGAAAAAAAGTTTTAAAAAAACATACATTTTCTGCCATTTTCGGGTGTTGTCGAGACTCCTGATGAGGTTTTGAGATGTCTTCTACAAATACAGGACCAATATTGTGCTGTTGAAGCAAGACCATTTTTTAAAAATGTTTGGGTAAGGGTCCCCATTTACGACTTTTTAGTGAAAAAAAGTTTTAAAAAATATTAAAATTTTCTGCCATTTTCGGGTGTTGTCGAGACTCCTGATGAGGTTTTGAGATGTCTTCTACAAAAACAGGACCAATATTGTGCTGTTAAGGCAAACCATATTAACATTTTTTGGATAAGGGTCCCTTATGTCATTTTAGCAAAAAAAAGTTATGACATTTTTTTTGTTGCCATTTTCGGGTTTTGTCGGGACTCCTGATGAGGTTTTGAGATGTCTCCTACAACTACAGGACCAGTATTGTGCTGTTAAGCCAAACCATATTTAAAATGTTTGGGTAAGGGTCCCCCTTTACGACTTTTTAGTGAAAAAAAGTTAAAAAATATATTAATTTTCTGCCATTTTCGGGTGTTGTTGAAACTCCTGATGAGGTTTTGAGATGCCATCTACAACTAAAAGACCAGTATTGTGCTGATGAATCAAGATAGTTTTTAAAAAATTTTGTAAGGGTCCCCCCTTACAACATTTTAGCGAGAAAAAGTTAAAAAGTTTTTTTTTTTTCTGCCATTTTCGGGTTTTATTGGGACTCCTGATGAGGTTTTGAGACGTCGTCTCCTACAACTACAGGACCAATATTGTGCTGTTAAGGCAAACCATATTTATTTTTTTTTGGGTAAGGGTCTCTTACAACATTTTAGCAAAAAAAAGTTGTGAATTTTTTTTTTTAGCCATTTTCGGGTTTTGTCGGGACTCCTGATGAGGTTTTGAGAGGTCTCCTACAACTGCAGGACCAGTATTGTGTTGTTGAAGCAAGACCATTTTTTAAAATGTTTGATATGACTTTTTAGTGAAAAAAAGTTAAAAAATATATAAATTTTCTGCCATTTTCGGGTGTTGTCGAGACTCCTGATGAGGTTTTGAGATGTCATCTACAACTAAAAGACCAGTATTGTGCTGTTGAATCAAGATCGTTTTTTAAATTTTTGTGTAAGTTTCCACCCTTACAACATTTTAGAGAGAAAAAGTTAAAAAAAAGAAAAGAAATCTTTCTGACATTTTCGGGTTTTGTCAGGACTCCTGATGAGGTTTTGAGACGTCTCCTACAACTTCAGGAAAGTTGTGAAATTTTTTTATTGCCATTTTCGGGTTTTGTCGAGACTCCTGATGAGGTTTTGAGATGTCATCTACAACTACAGGACCAGTATTGTGCTGTTGAAGCAAGACCATTTTTTAAAATGTTTGGGTAAGGGTCCCCCCTTACGACTTTTTACTGAAAAAAAGTTTAAAAAAACATTATTTTTCTGCCATTTTCGGGTGTTGTCTAGACTCCTGATGAGGTTTTGAGATGTCATCTACAACTACAGGACCAGTATTGTGCTGTTGAAGCAAGACCATTTTTAAAAAAATGTTTGGGTAAGGGTCCCCCCTTTTTAGTGAAAAAAAGTTTAAAAAAATATGAATTTTCTGCTATTTTCGGGTGTTGTCGAGACTCCTGATGAGGTTTTGAGATGTCATCTACAACTAAAAGACCAGTATAGTGCTGTTGAAGCAAGACAGTTTTTTAAATTGTTGTGTAAGGGTCCCCCCTTACAACATTTTAGCGAGAAAAAGTAAAAAAATGTTTATTTTTTTCTGCCATTTTCGTGGTTTTTTTGGGACTCCTACAACTACAGGAGCAAGCCATATTCAATTTTTTGGGGTGAAGGTCCCTTATGACATTTTAGCAAACATTTTCTTTTAAATATATTTATTTTTTGGCCATATTCGGGTTTTGTTGGGACTCCTGATGAGGTTTTGAGATGTCTCCTACAACTACAGGACCAGTATTGTGCTGTTGAAGCAAGACCATTTTTTTAAATGTTTGGGACTTTTTAGTGAAAAAAAGTTAAAGTTAAAAAAAATATACATTTTCTGCCATTTTCGGGTGTTGTCGAGACTCCTGATGAGGTTTTGAGATGTCATCTACAACTAAAAGACCAGTATTGTGCTGTTGAATCAAGACAGTTTTTAAATTTTTGCGCAAGGGTCCCCCTATAACATTTTAGCGGGAATTTTTTTAATTTTTAAACTAAAAAAAAAGTTTTTTTCTTTTTCCATTTTCGGGTTTTGTCGGGACTCCTGATGAGGTTTTGAAAGGTCTCCTACAACGACAGGAGCAGTATTGTGCTGTTGAAGGAAGAATTAAAAAAAAAAAAGTAAATATATACATTTTCTGCCATTTTCGGGTGTTGTCGAGACTCCTAATGAGGTTTTGAGACGTCATCTACAACTAAAAGACCAGTATTGTGCTGTTAAATCAAGACAGTTTTTAAATTTTTATGTAAGGGTACAACATTTTAGCGAGAAAAAGTTTTTTTTTTAAAAACTAAAAAAAATGTTTAATTTTTTTTTCCATTTTCGGGTTTTGTCGGGACTCCTGATGAGGTTTTGAAAGGTCTCCTACAACTAAAAGACCAGTATTGTGCTGTTGTATCAAGACAGTTTTTAAATTTTTATGTAAGGGTACAACATTTTAGCGAGAAAAAGTTTTTTTTTTAAAAACTAAAAAAAAATTATTTTTTTTTTTTTCCATTTCGGGTTTTGTCGGGACTCCTGATGAGGTTTTGAAAGGTCTCCTACAACTACAGGACCAGTATTGTGCTGTTGAAGGAAGATTTTTTTTTTTTTTAATGTTTGGGACTTTTAGTGAAAAAAAGTTAAAGTTAAAAATTTTTTAAATTTTCTGCCATTTGCGGGTGTTGTCGAGACTCCTGATGAGGTTTTGAGATGTCATCTACAACTAAAAGACCAGTATTGTGCTGTTGTATCAAGACAGTTTATGTAAGGGTACAACATTTTAGCGAGAAAAAGTTTTTTTTTTAAAAACTAAAAAAAAATTATTCTTTTTTTTTTCTTCCCATTTTCGGGTTTTGTCGGGACTCCTGATGAGGTTTTGAGATGTCTCCTATAACTACAGGACCAGTATTGTGCTGTTGAAGGAAGACATTTGTTTTTAAATGTTTGGGACTTTTTTGTGAAAAAAGTTAAAGTTAAAAAAAAATTAAATTTTCTGCCATTTTCGGGTGTTGTCGAGACTCCTGATGAGGTTTTGAGATGTCATCTACAACTACAAGACCAGTATTGTGCTGTTGTATCAAGACAGTTTTTAAATTTTTATGTAAGGGTACAACATTTTAGCGAGAAAATTTTTTTTTTTTTTAAACTAAAAACATTTTTAAAATTTTTTTTCCATTTTCGGGTTTTGTCAGGACTCCTGATGACGTTTTGAGATGTCTCCTACAACTACAGGACCAGTATTGTGCTGTTGAAGCAAGACCATTTTTTTAAATGTTTGGGACTTTTTAGTGAAAAAAAGTTAAAGTTAAAAAAAATATACATTTTCTGCCATTTTCGGGTGTTGTCGAGACTCCTGGTGAGGTTTTGAAAGGTCTCCTACAACTACAGGACCAGTATTGTGCTGTTGAAGGAAGACCATTTTTTTAAATGTTTGGGACTTTTAGTGAAAAAAAGTTAAAGTTAAAAAATATATACATTTTCTGCCATTTTCGGGTGTTGTCGAGACTCCTGATGAGGTTTTGAGATGTCATCTACAACTAAAAGACCAGGATTGTGCTGTTGAATCAAGACAGTTTTTAAATTTTTATGTAAGGGTTCAACATTTTAGCGAGAATTTTTTTTTTTTTTTTAAACTAAAATTTATTAATTTATTTTTCCATTTTCGGGTTTTGTCGGGACTCCTGATGAGGTTTTGAGATGTCTCCTACAACTACAGGACCAGTATTGTGCTGTTGAAGCAAGACCATTTTTTTAAATGTTTGGGTTACCCAACGTGTCCTGGGTCTTCCCCGTGGCCTCCTACGGGTCGGATGTGCCGGTCAACACCTCCCTAGGGAGGTGTTCGGGTGGCATCCTGACCAGATGCCCGAACCACCTCATCTGGCTCCTCTCCATGTGCAACTGAACAAAGAAAGTTGATCTGAAATGAAATGGTCCGCACTGGAGGAAGACTCTCATCCTCGCCTGCACCATCATCTTCATCAATCTCTCATTATTAGCATGTTAGCCTCTGCAACTTTTTTTTTTTTTTTTCT
Source organism: Entelurus aequoreus (assembly GCF_033978785.1). Taxonomy (NCBI): domain Eukaryota; kingdom Metazoa; phylum Chordata; class Actinopteri; order Syngnathiformes; family Syngnathidae; genus Entelurus; species Entelurus aequoreus. The sequence goes on from NC_084731.1 coordinate 7,467,685, forward strand.
TTACCACACCGCCTCCACATGGACAAATGTACCGCACACTTTAGAACGAGACATTCCAAACAGCTCTGAGTTTGCACGGCCCACACTGCAAGCTGCCGCCTCATTGCCAAGTCACCGGACTACGTGTGATCTTCTGTCAGAGGAGGAGGGAAACAAAAACCTGCTCGCTTGTATTTGTCACTTTCTAGATTGTACTACAGACCTGGGCAATTATTTGTTGACTCAGGGGCTAAATTTAGAGAAAAAAAATGTGTCTGGGGGCCGGTATGTCTATGTTTAGAAACACTAATACAAAACCTCACAATAACGTCTGATTGAATGCTAAAAACGTTATGACAGACCACCTTAAAAAATTGTTCTATGAAGGATAAAACACTGAATATTGACAAAATATGAATGTCACACCCCCTCCCCATCCACATATTTCACAACCAAGCGAAACGCAACAAAAAAAAACAAAACACCTATAATCTGATACAGGGGTCACCAACCTTTTTGAAACCAAGAGCTACTTCTTGGGTACTGATTAATGCGAAGGGCTACCACTTTGATACACACTTAAATAAATTGCCAGAAATAGCCAATTTGCTCAATTTACCTTTTAACTCTATGTTATTATTAATAATTTATGATATTTACACTTAATTGAACGGTTTAAAAGAGGAGAAAACACGAAAAAAAATGACAATTACATTTTGAAACATAGTTTATCTTCAGTTTCGACTCTTTAAAATTCAAAATTCAACCGAAAAAAAGAAGAGAAAAACTAGCTAATTCGAATATATTTGAAAAAATAAAAAAAAGAATTTATGGAACATCATTAGTAATTTTTCCTAAATTAAGATTAATTTTAGAATTTTGATGACAATTACATTTTGAAACATAGTTTATCTTCAATTTCGACTCTTTAAAATTCAAAATTCAACCGAAAAAAAAGAAGAGAAAAACTAGCTAATTCGAATCTTTTTGAAAAAATAAAAAAAATAATTTATGGAACATCATTAGTAATTTTTCCTAAATTATGATTAATTTTAGAATTTTGATGACGATTACATTTTGAAACATAGTTTATCTTCAATTTCGACTCTTTAAAATTCAAAATTCAACCGAAAAAAAGAAGAGAAAAACTAGGCAATTCGAATCTTTTTTTAAAAATTAAAAAAAGAATTTATGGAACATCATTAGTAATTTTACCTGATTAAGATTAATTTTAGAATTTTGATGACAATTACATTTTGAAACATAGTTTATCTTCAATTTCGACTCGTTAAAATTCAAAATTCAACCGAAAAAAAAGAAGAGAAAAACTAGCTAATTTGAATCTTTTTGAAAAAATTAAAAAAAGAATTTATGGAACATCATTAGTAATTTTTCCTAAATTAAGATTAATTTTAGAATTTTGATGACAATTACATTTTGAAACATAGTTTATCTTCAATTTCGACCCTTTAAAATTCAAAATTCAACCGAAGAAAAAGAAGAGAAAACTAGCTAATTCGAATATATTTGAAAAAATTAAAAAAAGAATTTATGGAACATCATTAGTAATTTTACCTGATTAAGATTAATTTTAGAATTTTGATGACAATTACATTTTGAAACATAGTTTAGCTTCAATTTCGACACTTTAAAATTAAAAATTCAACCGAAAAAAAAGAAGAGAAAAACTAGCTAATTTGAATCTATTTGAAAAAATTAAAAAAATAATTTATGGAACATCATTAGTAATTTTTCCTAAATTAAGATTAATTTTAGAATTTTGATGACAATTACATTTTGAAACATAGTTTATCTTCAATTTCGACTCTTTAAAATTCAAAATTCAACCGAAAAAAAAGAAGAGAAAAACTAGCTAATTCGAATACATTTGAAAAAATTAAAAAAAGAATTTATGGAACATCATCAGTAATTTTTCCTAAATTAAGATTAATTTTAGAATTTTGATGACAATTAAATTTTGAAACATAGTTTATCTTCAATTTCGACTCTTTAAAATTCAAAATTCAACCGACAAAAAAGAAGAGAAAAACTAGCTAATTCGAATCTTTTTGAAAAAATTAAAAAAAGAATTTATGGAACATCATTAGTAATTTTTCCTGATTAAGATTGATTTTAGAATTTTGATGACAATTAAATTTTGAAACATAGTTTATCTTCAATTTCGACTCTTTAAAATTCAAAATTCAACCGAAAAAAAGAAGAGAAAAACTAGCCAATTCGAATCTTTTTAAAAAAATTAAAAAAAGAATTTATGGAACATCATTAGTAATTTTACCTGATTAAGATTAATTTTAGAATTTTGATGACAATTAAATTTTGAAACATAGTTTATCTTCAATTTCGACTCTTTAAAATTCAAAATTCAACCGAAAAAAAAGAAGAGAAAAACTAGCTAGTTCGAATCTTTTTGAAAAAATTAAAAAAATAATTTATGGAACATCATTAGTAATTTTTCCTAAATTAAGATTAATTTTAGAATTTTGATGACAATTAAATTTTGAAACATAGTTTATCTTCAATTTCGACTCTTTAAAATTCAAAATTCAACCGAAAAAAAGAAGAGAAAAACTAGCCAATTCGAATCTTTTTAAAAAAATTTAAAAAAGAATTTATGGAACATCATTAGTAATTTTTCCTGATTAAGATTAATTTTAGAATTTTGATGACATGTTTTAAATAGGTTAAAATCCAATCGGCACTTTGTTACAATATATAACAAATTGGACCAAGCTATATTTCTAACAAAGACAAATCATTATTTCTTCTAGATTTTCCAGAACAAAAATTTTAAAAGAAATTCAAAAGACTTTGAAGTAACATTTAAATTTGATTCTATAGATTTCCTAGATTTGCCAGAATAATTTTTTTGAATTTTAATCATAATAAGTTTGAAGAAATATTTCACAAATACTCTTCGTCTAAAAAACAGAAGCTAAAATGAAGAATTAAATTGAAATGTATTTATTATTCTTTACAATAACATTTTTTTTTTTACTTGGACATTGATTTAAATTGTCAGGAAAGAAGAGGAAGGAATTTAAAAGGTAAAAAGGTATATGTGTTTAAAAATCCTAAAATCATATTTAAGGTTGTATTTTTTCTCTAAAATTGTCTTTCTGAAAGTTATAAGAAGCAAAGTAAAACAATTAATTTATTTAAACAAGTGAAGACCGAGTCTTTAAAATATTTTCTTGGATATTCAAATTCTATTTGAGTTTTGTCTCTCTTAGAATTGAAAATGTCGAGCAAAGCGAGACCAGCTTGCTAGTAAATAAATACAATTTAAAAAATAGAGGCAGCTCACTGGTAAGTGCTGCTATTTCAGCTATTTTTAGAACAGGCCAGCGGGCGACTCATCTGGTCCTTACGGGCGACCTGGTGCCCGCGGGCACCGCATTGGTGACCCCTGATCTGATTCAACTGATAAATCAAAGACACAACAAACTCCCTTCTTGTCTCTCATGGACACACACCTGTTGTTGTTGACTTTGGACTAGCGACTGCACAAGATCAAGGCCGCGGAACAGAGACACTCTGCAGGCTTACACACAAACATGCATCCCAAAAAATATACGCCACACATACACACCCAACCCCCCCAACCCAACGCCCTCAACGCAAATCCCATAGGTTTGATGAAAGGATGGTCAGCGCCTGAGAGCTGCAGCCTACCACCATGACCCCGCACTCCTTTCCCTCTGTTGCTAGATATCTCGAGATGTACGTTGTAATATGTATATGTGCTTTGCTATAGAGGTTTTTTTCCCACTCCAGACTGGGCCCCCTTAGGAGCCCAGTCTAGATTGTAATTTTTTACTCATCCTTCCCCAGCGTTTTACCTTTTTCCCCATCTTTTACGGGGCTCCTTGTGGCGACCCATCAGCGTTCCTGTTCTGTGACCCTGTACACTGTTTGTTTGTCTAATCTTGAACGGGTTTGTGCTGAAAACAAAGTTTCGTTGTACTTGTGCAATGACAATAAAGACCTATCTATCTATCTATCTATCTATCTATCTATCTATCTATCTATCTATCTATCTATCTATCTATCTATCTATCTATCTATCTATCTATCTATCTATCTATCTATCTATCTATCTATCTATCTATCTATCTATCTAAATCACTGAGCTTTATAACTTTGTTGAAAAATCTGCCCCTGACACCTGCATTTTAGGCTGGCCGCTCCGGAAACACTCTGTGGAAACGCTCCCCACCCACACTGCTTGGTGCCTCGTCTGAGCTGCTCTGACTTAGATTACCATAGTAACTAAATGTCAGGTTCAAACCCTGATGACATCTATTAAACAAGACAAGAAGCAAGGAATAAAACATAGACAGGATTAAATTTGGCTCAATGAGGAGAGCGGGCACACCTGTGCCCTTGTACAGTGTCTCACCATGCTCTGACGAAAGATTGTACGCCTCCTCTTTTATTTGGAATTTCCCTGATTACATGGCAACAGCTGTTTCTAAGGGAGGGGGGGTCGTAAACAGCCATCGCCTTTAATTAAAAACAGTTCAAAGAAAAGGTTGTAAAACAGTTCAAAGAGGTGCCTGGAGGGGAGTCAGGCCCTGCTTCCTCGCCGCTTTGTAGATCTCGGGTCAAGACAACATCTTTCTGTGGATTACAATACGTCAAAGAAACAGAACACCTTCATGTTGCTTCCCATCCTACACAGTGGAGTTTTACAAGCCTTCTTCTTGGTAGGATCAAAAGACAGCTTTTGTCTTCTCGCCCGGGAACTCATGGCAACACAAAGTTTTGTGATAACTAAGATACAATTATTCTGACACTAAATACATTACCATAGTAACTAGTATATCATGCAAAAAGCGCAGATTCCAACCATTGAAATACTTTGTATAGTTCAAGACTTACGGTCATTAGAAAACATCACTACACATCATAATGGCGGCTACACTTTCCATCTTAAAGATCTAAAAAAATTATTTGGGAATGTGTGGCGGGCCAGATTGAAAAGCTTAACGGGGCCGCATGTGGCCCCCGGGCCTTAATTTGCCCAGGTACAGTTTCTGAACATGTTACAATGCAACGTCAACAACACACCAACATTGACTTTTCTACCTCCTTGTCCTCATACAATGTGTTCATTTTTGGAATCCGCAGCTCTCAGGTCAACGTGAGCCTCCTCATGACTGGCAAAGTGGCTGCATTTAAGTAGTACATCACTAGAGGGCGGTGTTGAGCGGACGGGTCAATTGGATTTCTGATTCTCTTCTGCATGCACACATGTAAATGCATGCACACTTCCCCCCCCCCGCCTTCCATCCAAGGACAAATAAAAGCTTTTTTTTCCATGATCAGTAATGAGCCTTCTGTGATCCATGGCGAGTCTCCAGGCAGGAGCAGACTGTGGGGATCATGAAAAGCTCTTATCATGATTGATGCCGTCGTTCTTTTTTTTCTCTCATTCCAAAGCAGCATGGAAAACAAAGATCAAGCGATGCAATGTTTCCAACCTGGCCAATCAACACGCTCAGTTACACTTTTAACCGTAAGGCTGGTGAGGCACTCACTTATTATTGTGCTGTAATTCAGTGATATTTTTTTTTTTACTACATACCACCTCAAAAAACACTTGGCTTACCAAGTACCACCATCGTGACCAACTTTACAATACAGTAGCGTAGTAGGCCTAAGTAATAATAATAGTAATAGATTTTATTTGTAAAAAGCACTTTACATTGAGTAAACAACCTCAAAGTGCTACAGTGTATTAAAAAGATAATAAAAAAAATATATATATAAAAACTAGAACAGCCAAATAGCTAAAACTATTATGTATATATCTAAAAAAAAAGGTTTTTTTAAAAAGAAGGGTTTTTAAGCCCTTTTTAAAAGCATTCACAGTCTGTGGTGCCCTCAGGTGGTCAGGGAGAGCGTTCCACAGACTGGGAGCGGCGGAGCAGAAAGCCCGGTCTCCCATTGTTCGTAGCTTTGTCCTCGGAGGTTGGAGGAGGTTAGCCTGTCCGGAGCGGAGGCGTCGTGTGGAGGATTAGGGGGGTGTGTAGTTCTTTGAGGTAGAGGGGGGCATTTCCATGGAGGCACTGGTGGGTTAGTAGGGAGACTTTGGATTCAATCCTGAGTGAAACAGGAAGCCAGTGAAGGGATTTGAGAGTTGCCTGGTTATTCATTAAAAAGCAGGCAGAGGTTTTACTTAACAATTATAGATATTTTTGTTTTATTTTTGGCCACTGTAACATTACACCCAGTTTGAACAGTAACACTGTGTTTGAATATAGGAAAATAAAAGTGATTCTTTGGTGGAGCCTGCTTACCACTAGTGGTGCATATACCACAGTTTCAGACTCACTGCTCTAATTAATGTTGATATAGGTTGCTCTGTTAGAGGATAGCAAGAAAAAGACCACCACAGTGAATATGTTTATTTATTTATTTATTTATTTTTTTGTTTGTTTTACTTTTGTAGCTGTATGTAGAAATGGCTGGTTGCATCAGCTCTGCTCTTTTAATGTATTTAATGTCCTTTGTGTTCTTTGATGTTTCCCTCTTACACACGTGCTTATGTGTGCTATGGCTATGAGGTTATTTCCCCCTTGGCCTCAGTCTGGATCCCCTCTATAGGGGCCCAGGCTTAGACTGAATTTTTCCACCTATAGTCGGAAAGCCGTCTTTTTTATCTCTGAAAAAACATACAAATATATTTTCCGTTTTTTTCGTTTTTTTCCGACCTACAATGTGTGTTAACATTTTAATCCGTCTCTTTGCCATACCTGCCAACAAACATGGTTTCCCCCTAAGTATGGTTTTTGATAATCCAGTGGTAAAAACTATGTTTTTCCATTAAAAATGATGAACTTATAAATCGAAGCTACGTAGCGTGTGCCGCGAGATACAGTCTGGTGTGCCTTGGGAGAAAAACACTGATCTAGTGGAAGACCAATCAATTGGCTCGTATAGGATAGGATAGGATAGGTCTTTATTGTCATTGCACAAGTACAACGAAACTTTGTTTTCAGCACAAACCCGTTCAAGATTAGACAAACAAACAGTGTACACGGTTACAGAACAGGAAATCTGATGGGTCGCCACAAGGCGCCCCCGTAAAAGATGGGAAAAAGGTAAAACGCTGGGGAAGGATGAGTAAAAAAATACAATCTAGACTGAGCTCCTAAGGGGGCCCAGTCTGGAGTGGGAAAAAACCTCCATAGCAAAGCACATATACATATTACAACGTACATCTTGAGATATCTAGTAACAGAGGGGAGGGAGTGGGGGGGGGGCCATGGTGGCGGGCCGCAGCTCTCAGGCGCTGCCCATCCTTCCATCACCCCTATGGGATTTGCGTCATTGGAGGTGGGGTATGTGTGTGTGGCGTATATTTTTTTGTGTGTCTCTGTTCCGCGGCCTTGATGTCGTGCAGCCGATAAGTCCAAAGTCAACAACAACAACAGGTGTGGGTCCATGAGAGACAAGAAGGGAGTTTGTTGTGTCTTCGCTGCACTGTCCTTCGGGAGAGTCTCCAAGCCAGGGAAACAATGCAAGTTAGACTGTTTTATATGTGAGTGAAAATAAAATTTGCTTTTCACTCTAAATTGTCTATGACTGGTCCTCAAATTCATCCTGCGGGGCAGACAGTCCGATGTGATCCAAAATCACAAGAGTGTCCGCAGTTCTTCCCGCATCCTCCAATCATTTGTGGCAGCTTTGGGGTACTTTGAAGACTGCCAACAACTTCCAATTTGTGGACAAACCAGAGCAACGCTTACTCCAATCAGCAGATGTCCTGTTGTCATCATTCCGAATAGGTAGATGTCTTCATGTCCTCGACTGAAAAGGGTCGCCAGGCACGCGGCACGCCTTCTTCTCCCAAGAGTCCGTCGCGTGTCCAGCAACAACCGCTCCGTCACGACAAGCAGGTTCCCCCAAACCAAAGATCTTGTCAATTTCGTTGAGGCCAGTTAAATAGTTCCAATGTTTAGATTTTGCAGATGATGTGGAACTGATGGCTTCATCTGGCCAGGATCTTCAGCTCTCACTGGATCGGTTCGCAGCCGAGCGTGAAGCGACCGGGATGAGAATCAGCACCTCCAAGTCCGAGTCCATGGTTCTCGCCCGGAAAAGGGTGGAGTGCCATCTCCGGGTTGGGGAGAAGACCCTGCCCCAAGTGGAGGAGTTCAAGTACCTCGGAGTCTTGTTCACGAGTGAGGGAAGAGTGGATCATGAGATGCGGTGTGGCATCTTCAGTAATGCGGACGTTCCGTTGTGGTGAAGAAGGAGCTGAGCCGGAAGGCAAAGCTCTCAATTTACCGGTCGATCTACGTTCCCATCCTCACCTATGGTCATGAGCTTTGGGTTATGACCGAAAGGTACAAGCGGCCGAAATGAGTTTCCTCCGCCGGGTGGCGGGGCTCTCCCTTAGAGATAGGGTGAGAAGCTCTGTCATCCGGTGGGAGCTCAAAGTAAAGCCACTGCACCTCCACATGGAGAGGAGCCAGATGAGGTGGTTCGGGCATCTGGTCAGGATGCCACCCGAACGCCTCCCTAGGGAGGTGTTTCGGGCACGTCCGACCGGTAGGAGGCCACGGGGAAGACCCAGGACACGTTGGGAAGACTATGTCTCCCGGCTGGCCTGGGAACATGAAGAGCTGGACGAAGTGGCTGGGGAGAGGAAAGTCTGGGCTTCCCTGCTTAGGCTGCTGACCCTTCGACCCGACCTCGGATAAGCGGAAGAAGATAGATGAATGGAAGACAAAGAAGCAAGCAGGAGAGATAAGGGAGAGGAAAGGGGAGAGTCCGCCCTCAATGAGTGCCAGCGAGAAAAGATGGTTAAACAAAGATACCTATATTGTTTGTTTTTTGAGCCAACTAAGTGAAATTGGATTATCACCTTGGTGGTTTGAATCGCCAGAACGTACTTGGAACAAATTGTCCTCCCCTGTCCCTCTGCTGCGAAGAATTCATTTGTCAAATTGGATCCGATATCCCTCTCAAGTTCACGGTCCCCTTCAGTGCAGCAGAACCTTTTATTCTAATAGGGACAATTAGTCGGAGCACATTGGGTGGACCTTGAACTCCTGTTGTGAGTATGAATTGCCGTCGCAGTCTTCACCGCGACAGGCATGGTTTTCGGTTGTATTCTTAGGTATCCGGCTGCAAATAGCAAACATAAAGAGGAGGGTATTACTGTCTCAACTTAGAAACGTAGTAACTTCAGCTCAAAAGGGCCCTGGCCAGGCAAATCCCCCCTGACAGAGAATTAGACTAGTGGACTGATGGCGCCAAGTGAAACTGGGTTGACTGAATTTTACTAATGAATGACACCATTTTAGGTAGTAAAAGCAGCGCAGAGCAGGACGGTTTGTGCTGTGTGTTTACTGAGGGGGAGAGGATCGCTCGCTAGATGCCAGTGGGGAGAGCGGGAGAGCTTTTTACTTGCCTTTTTTTTTTGGGGGGGGGGGGTTGTTGTTGTCCTTGTTTTGAGCTTGTTTCAACGGAGGAGAGGCAGAGCTTGTTGCTTTCAGACCAGGTGCTTGGAAGTCGAGATGATGGAGCCGGAGCTGAGCTACCTGGAGGTGAGGCGTCACTCTTTTATTCTTGAACTAAAACCTTATCTCATTTTACATGCAATGTTTTGTTTTTGAGGGTTAGGGTTAGGGTCAAAATATGTGGAGGTCTCCACCAAAATAATGTCAAAAAACAAGTACCAGTGATAACTACAGTACCATTATTAGTACAAGTAAAATCTAAAAGACAATAAAATGGGAATCTTTTTTTAAATGTAATGTGGAAATGGATGGATTGAACTTTAACGTCATTGCGCTTAAAAAGTAGAAGGATATTACATTTTGAGTACAAACTGTGGAGAATGCGTATATTTTTAAGAGCTAATTAAGTGAAGTTAAAGTTAAAGTACCAATGATTGTCTCACACACACACTAGGTGTGGTGAAATTTGTCCTCTGCATTTGACCCAACCCCCTTGTTCACCCACCTGGGAGGTGAGGGGAGCAGTGGGCAGCAGCGGTGGCCGCGCCCGGGAATCATTTTTGGTTATTTAACCCCCAATTCCAACCCTTGATGCTGAGTGCCAAGCAGGGAGATAATGGCTCCCATTTTTATAGTCTTTGGTATGACTCACAACAGAGTTGGGACCTGGGGTGGACCGCTCGCCTGTGCATCGGTTGGGGACCTGTCTCCGCTTGGGATGGTCCCCTGCTGGCCCCACTATGGACTGGACTCTCACTATTATGTTAGATCCACTATGGACTGAACTTTCACAATATTATGCTAGATCCACTCGACGTCCATCGCACCGGTTGCCCTAGAGGGGGCGGGGGGGTCACCCACATCTGCGGTCCTCTCCAAGGTTTCTCATTGTCATCCCACTGGGTTGAGTTTTCCTTGCCCTGATGTGGGATCTGAACTGAGGATGTCGTTGTGATTTCTGCAGCCCTTTGAGACACTTGTGATTTAGGGCTATATAAATAAACATTGATTGATTGATTGATTGAACCTACCGATCTCAGGGCTGACACTCTAACCACTAGGCCACTGAGTAGTTTCCCATGTGTACACTTTGTGCTTAAATGTCCACAAGTAAACTCTTGTGCTTTACCTTGCAGACGTTGGATTGTGTATTGGGAGTATGATGTACTCCCTTTTTTTTTTACCTTATCTGTATTAGAACAATGAGGCTGTATTCCTTTCTGGGCAGGAGGGAGTTGTTTTCGTACTAAATAAGCTGTCTCTTCCCATTTGATTTTCAGACCTCTTCTAGATGTTGCTATTAACGCACTGTAGGGCTGGTCTCCTAAAGCTTTAGTAAAACTTGATAATATTCCTATTCTGTCTTGATGGTCCGTCTTACTCAACATATATGTCATCCGAAATAATGTATGATTGTCCAGTGACTTTTATTCCCTGAGAGGAAGACGGGCCTGACGCAACAAAACCCATCCAAGAACAGACATACAGTTACAAGGTGGAGAGAACGGAAACACAGATCGAGTCCCACACGGGCTGCACCCCGTAGAAAAGGGAGGAAGCATGGTAAACATGGGGGTAAGAGGAGGAGAAAAAAGCAAGTCCCAAACAGAATTACTTGGGGGGGGGGGGTTTAGTTAGAGACCAGAAAAAAATTGTCGAACAGTTTAAGAACAATATTTCTCAACCAGCTATTGCAAGGAATTTAGGGATTTTACCATCTACGGTCCGTAATATTATGAAAAGTTTCAGAGAATCTGGAGAAATCACTGCACGTAAGCGATGATATTACGGACCTTGGATCCCTCAGGCGGTACTGCATCAAAAAGCGACATCAGTGTGTAAAGGATATCACCACATGGGCTCAGGAACATTTCAGAAAACCACTGTCGGTAACAACAGTTGGTCACTACATCTGTAAGTGCAAAGTTAAAACTCTACTATGCAAGGCGAAAGCCATTTATCAACAACACCCAGAAACGCCGCCGGCTTCGCTGGGCCTGAGCTCATCTAAGATGGACTGATGCAAAGTGGAAAAGTGTTCTGTGGTCTGACAAGTCCACATTTCAAATTGTTTTTGGAAACTGTGGATGTCGTGAACTCCGGACCAAAGAGGAAAAGAACCATCTGGATTGTTATAGGCGCAAAGTTGAAAAGCCAGCATGTGTGATGGTATGGGGGTGTATTAGTGCCCAAGACATGGGTAACTTACACATCTGTGAAGGCGCCATTAATGCGGAAAGGTACATACAGGTTTTGGAGCAACATATGTTGCCATCCAAGCAATGTTATCATGGACGCCCCTGCTTATTTCAGCAAGACAATGCCAAGCCACGTCTTACAACAGCGTGGCTTCATAGTAAAAGAGTGCGGGTACTAGACTGGCCTGCCTGTAGTCCAGACCTGTCTCCCATATGAAGCCTAAAATAGCACCTGGGAGACCCCCGGACTGTTGAACAACTTAAGCTGTACATCAAGCAAGAATGGGAAAGAATTCCACTTCAAAAATGTGTCTCCTCAGTTCCCAAACGTTTACTGAGTGTTGTTAAAAGGAAAGGCCATGTAACACAGTGGTGAACATGCCCCTGTGACAACTTTTTTGCAATGTGTTGCTGCCATTAAATTCTAAGTTAATGATTATTTGCAAAAAAAAAAAAAATAGTTTCTCAGTGTGAACATTGAATATGTTGTCTTTGCAGTCTATTCAATAGAATATAAGTTGAAAAGGATTTGCCTTGTGGGAGTATTTACAGCATCTAGCTCTGCACGGGCACACTACAGGTGGCTCAAGTGTGTTTCAATGGGATTTGAAGTGGTGCACGCTTGAGTTTGCACACACTGAACGGGCCTTTGTGTTAAGCGAAACATTTTTATTTTTTTTGCAATGCGGCTCTATGAATACATTGTGAAGTGCCAGTTTGTTTTATGCTAAGAGAAACAAAGGTAAATTGTCAAATCTGAGTGGTTCTGTACATCGTCCTAGTTTCTTGACTCCTTTTCTGGGATGTGTTCCCAACATATAATCTTCTCTGCGCGCTGACGCTGACGCTCAACCTCAAGCTCCTTCTATGCATGGCTTCCAAGAATTTCCTCCAACAGCAAGTTGTATAAATGTGGTCCAATCTGGGCAGTTGGGAATTTTCAGGTATGTACAGTACGTCTATACTGTAGTCCAGGGGTCACCAACGCGGTGCCCGCGGGCACCAGGTAGCCCGTAAGGACCAGATGAGTAGCCCGCTGGCCTGTTCTAAAAATAGCTCAAAGAGCAGCACTTACCAGTGAGCTGCCTCTATTTTTTAAATTTTATTTATTTACTAGCAAGCTGGTCTCGCTTTGCCCGACATTTTTAATTCTAAGAGAGACAAAACTCAAATAGAATTTGAAAATCCAAGAAAATATTTTAAAGACTTGGTCTTCACTTGTTTAAATAAATGCATTAATTTTTTTTACTTTGCTTCTTATAACTTTCAGAAAGACAATTTTAACCTTAAAATGATTTTAGGGTTTTTAAACACACCTTTTTACCTTTTAAATTCCTTCCTCTTCTTTCCTGACAATTTAAATCAATGTTCAAGTAATTTTTTTTTTATTATTGTAAAGAATAATAAATAAATTTTAATTTAATTCTTCATTTTAGCTTCTGTTTTTTCGACGAATAATATTTGTGAAATATTTCTTCAAACTTATTATGATTAAAATTCAAAAAAAATATTCTGGCAAATGTAGAAAATCTGTAGAATCAAATTTAAATCTTATTTCAAAGTCTTTTGAATTTCTTTAAAAAATTTTGTTCTGGAAAATCTAGAAGAAATAATAATTTGTCTTTGTTAGAAATATAGCTTGGTCCAATTTGTTATATATTCTAACAAAGTGCAGATTGGATTTTAACCTATTTAAAGCATGTCATCAAAATTCTAAAATTAATCTTAATCAGGAAAAATTACTAATGATGTTCCATAAATTATTTTTTTAATTTTTTTAAAAAGATTCGAATTAGCTAGTTTTTCTCTTCTTTTTTTGGTTGAATTTTGAATTTTAAAGAGTCGAAATTGAAGATAAAGTATGTTTCAAAATGTAATTGTAATTTTTTTCGTGTTTTCTCCTCTTTTAAACCGTTCAATTAAGTGTAAATATCATTAATTATTAATAATAACATAGAGTTAAAGGTAAATTGAGCAAATTGGCTATTTCTGGCAATTTATTTAAGTGTTTATCAAACTGGTAGCCCTTCGCATTAATCAGTACCCAAGAAGTAGCTCTTGGTTTCAAAAAGGTTGGTGACCCCTGTTGTAGTCGATAAGCTTCTTCTTTTTCTCTATCTTCTTGTTATGTGACATTCATCCTTCACTGTTGCCATTTCTAATATAAAGTAGTGTAAAGTTCTAACTTATATCTCGCTATGGAAGTGCTAAAACATACCGGTGTAGTGAGTTTACATCATTCACCCACAGAACTTCAGTTATTTGATATTTAGTTATTTCCGGCCTTGATGTTGCACTAGTGAGCCACGGATGAGGAGATGCTGCTCCGTTATTGATTTAAGCACCAATTAGCAGACATATTATCTGGTGTTTTGTCTGGCAATATTGTGCAAAAGCAACTTTTCTAACCTTCTGGTACCTGCTGATCTGTATTTGGGATCTGCATGAATCCTGAAAAATCCGCCTTTGTACTCCGTGCCTACACCGTAGTCGATAAGCTTCTTCTTTTTCTCTATCTTCTTGTTATGGGACATTCATCCTCCACTGTTGCTATTTCTAATATAAAGTAGTGTAAAGTTCTTACTTATATCTGTCAGTAAACTCGCCATGAAAGCGCTAAAACATACTGGTGTAGTGAGTTTACATTATTTACCCAAGGAACTTTAGTTATTTGATATTTAGTTATTTCCGGTGTTGTTGTTGCACTAGTGAGCCACGGATGAGGAGATGCTGCTCCGTTATTGATTCAAGCACCTATTAGCAGACATATTATCTGGTTTTTCGTTTGGCAATATTATGCAAAAGCAACTTTTCTTACCTTCTGGCACCTGCGGCTCTGTATTTGGGATCTGCATAAGTCCTGAAAAATCCGCCTTTGTAGTCCGTGGCGTGACACCCAGGTTCGAGTCCCACAAGTCCCGCAGCCGCCCACCCGAGTCCCGGGATGCCCAACATGTCCAAAACGCCCCCGGCAAAGTCACACTTTGAGTGGGGAAGAAAAGTGGGGAAAGTAGGCAAAAGTCCCCAAAATGTTCAAAAATCACACCCAGGTTCGAGTCCCACAAGTCCCGCAGCCGCCCACCCAAGTCCAGGGGTGCCCAACATGTCCAAAAAAATAATAAAAATCAAAAAAATCAAAAATAAATCCGGGGGCCGGATTTTGGACGCCAACGTGCCGCGTTCGGGCCGCGTTCGGACCGCGTTCGGACCGCGTTCGGACCGCGTTCGGACCGTGTTCGGACCGCGTTCGGACCGCGGGCCTTGGTTTGGCGACCAATTTTAAAAATTTGCCGCCGCCGGCTATTTTTTTTCCTTAGAGTAAGTAGAGAGTAGATCCAGCAGAAAATGTGCATTATAAACAAAGAGAGGGTAGTCGATAAGCTTCTTCTTTTTCTCTATCTTCTTGTTATGTGACATTCATCCTCCACTGTTGCCATTTCTAATATAAAGTAGTGTAAAGTTCTTACTTATATCTGTCAGTAAACTCGCCATGAAAGCGCTAAAACATACCGGTATAGTGAGTTGACATTATTCACCCAAGGAACTTCGGTTATTAGAGAGTTCCGGTCGGACGGTTTTTCACGGGACACAATTCCGTAGGAGATGCTGCTCCGTTATTGATTGAAGTAAAGTGTGAATGTCATTAAAACAGTGAGCTCCATCTTTTGACACTTCTTCCACTCCCGTCCTTGCACGCTACACCGCTACAACAAAGATGAAGGGGAGAAGACGCTGTCCAAGTGGAGGCACGTAAATAAGACCGCCCACAAAACGGCGCATCCTGAAGCGACTGTCAGAAAGCGACTTGAAGATGATGTGTAAAACATCATCTATGCAACATTTTGACCAAAAAAACACCATTACATGTCTATTACCTATGTGGGTGAAAAATATTATTTGCCTACCAGTAATAATAGTCTGCAAATGATGTGTTGTTGTTGAGTGTCGGTGCTGTCTAGAGCTCGGCAGAGTAACCGTGTAATACTCTTCCATACCAGTAGGTGGCAGCCGGTAGCTAATTGCTTTGTAGATGTGGGAAACAGCGGGAGGCAGTGTGCAGGTAAAAAGGTGTCTAATGCTTAAACCAAAAATAAACAAAAGGTGAGTGCCCCTAAGAAAAGACATTGAAGCTTAGGGAAGGCTACGCAGAACAAAACCAAAACTGAAATGGCTACAAAGTGAATAAAAACAGAATGCTGGACGACAGCAAAGACTTACTGTGGAGCAAGTCCATAGTGGATCTAACATAATATTGTGAGGGTCCAGTCCATAGTGGATCTAACATAATAGTGTGAGAGTCCAGTCCATAGTGGATCTAACATAATAGTGTGAGAGTCCAGTCCATAGTGGATCTAACATAATAGTGTGATAGTCCAGTCCATAGTGGATCTAACATAATAGTGTGAGAGTCCAGTCCATAGTGGATCTAACATAATAGTGTGAGAGTTCAGTCCATAGTGGATCTAACATAATAGTGTGAGAGTCCAGTCCATAGTGGATCTAACATAATAGTGTGAGAGTCCAGTCCATAGTGGATCTAACATAATAGTGTGAGAGTCCAGTCCATAGTGGATCTAACATAATAGTGTGAGAGTCCAGTCCATAGTGGATCTAACATAATAGTGTGAGAGTCCAGTCCATAGTGGATCTAACATAATAGTGTGAGAGTCCAGTCCATAGTGGATCTAACATAATAGTGTGAGAGTCCAGTCCATAGTGGATCTAACATAATAGTGTGAGAGTCCAGTCCATAGTGGATCTAACATAATAGTGTGAGAGTCCAGTCCATAGTGGATCTAACATAATAGTGTGAGAGTCCAGTCCATAGTGGATCTAACATAATAGTGTGAGAGTCCAGTTCATAGTGGATCTAAAATAATAGTGAGAGTCCAGTCCATAGTGGATCTAACATAATATTGTGAGAGTCCAGTCCATAGTGGATCTAACATAATAGTGAGAGTCCAGTCCATAGTGGATCTAACATAATAGTGTGAGAGTCCAGTCCATAGTGGATCTAACATAATAGTGTGAGAGTCCAGTCCATAGTGGATCTAACATAATAGTGTGAGAGTCCAGTCCATAGTGGATCTAACATAATAGTGAGAGTCCAGTCCATAGTGGATCTAACATAATAGTGAGAGTCCAGTCCATAGTGGATCTAACATAATAGTGTGAGAGTCCAGTCCATAGTGGATCTAACATAATAGTGTGAGAGTCCAGTCCATAGTGGATCTAACATAATAGTGAGAGTCCAGTCCATAGTGGATCTAACATAATAGTGAGAGTCCAGTCCATAGTGGATCTAACATAACAGTGTGAGAGTCTAGTCCATAGTGGATCTAACATAATAGTGAGAGTCCGGTCCATAGAGGATCTAACATAATAGTGAGAGTCCAGTCCATAGTGGATCTAACATAATAGTGAGAGTCCAGTCCATAGTGGATCTAACATAATAGTGAGAGTCCAGTCCATAGTGGATCTAACATAATAGTGTGAGTCCAGTCCATAGTGGATCTAACATAATAGTGAGAGTCCAGTCCATAGTGGATCTAACATAACAGTGTGAGAGTCTAGTCCATAGTGGATCTAACATAATAGTGAGAGTCCGGTCCATAGAGGATCTAACATAATAGTGAGAGTCCAGTCCATAGTGGATCTAACATAATAGTGAGAGTCCAGTCCATAGGGGATCTAACATAATAGTGAGAGTCCAGTCCATAGTGGATCTAACATAATAGTGTGAGTCCAGTCCATAGTGGATCTAACATAATAGTGAGAGTCCAGTCCATAGGGGATCTAACATAATAGTGTGAGAGTCCAGTCCATAGTGCATCTAACATAATAGTGTGAGTCCAGTCCATAGAGGATCTAACATAATAGTGTGAGAGTCCAGTCCATAGTGGATCTAACATAATAGTGAGAGAGTCCAGTCCATAGTGGATCTAACATAATAGTGAGAGTCCAGTCCATAGTGGATCTAACATAATAGTGAGAGAGTCCAGTCCATAGTGGATCTAACATAATAGTGAGAGAGTCCAGTCCATAGTGGATCTAACATATTAATTAGAGTCCAGTCCATAGTGGATCTAACATATTAATTAGAGTCCAGTCCATACTGGGACCAGCAGGAGATCATCTTGAGTGGAGACAGGTCAGCAGCGCAGAGACGTCCCCAACTGATGCACAGATGAGTGGTCCACCCTGGGTCCCGACTTTGGACAGCTAGCGCCTCATCTGTGGTCACCGAAGGAGAGGGGGGCAGAGCAGAAAAGAAACGGCAGATCAACTGGTCTTAATCCGTTGCGCCTTTTGTACGAAAGAAGACCTGAATAGACCCGCTCATCGGCAGTGCGCTTTATAATCCAGTGAGCCCTATGGTCCAGAAAACACGGTACATATACAAGCGTGTATAAACGCAACAGTGAGGTGACTTTTACAGTCAAAGTACTGTACTGTACTGTAACGGGTTAGAGCTGGTACACACTGCAAATACTGTGCTGCATTCAGGTGATGAATAAAGCAAGCTTCTGTGGGAGAGAATTCAAACATGGCTCCCTTGTGGTTTGCAAATGTTTCTCTAATCAGTTTCTGACTTTAAGGTCACCTAAAGAGCTTCGAAGCTTTTTTTTCTCCCCCCCCCCACATCCACACGACTGCTCTCAACTAAACTCCAGTGCTCTTCGCTCGGAGCCTTGTGGGTTTCCATCCTGACAGCGGGTTAATTATTTTCCACCTGGCATCCCAGGTGGGAACACGTCCGTGATTAGATGGCAGCAGCGAACTCCTCACGAGTTGATGAGGGGAAAAAAAAAAGTGATTTACCACTTTTAAGAAGACTTTTTATGTGTTCACATTCATGGTACACTGCAAAAAGTCAGTGTTCAAAAATAAGAAAAAACAATACAAAAATTAGGGGTATTTTTTTTTAACTAAGCTAAATAATCTGCCAATAGAACAAGAAAATTTGGCTTGTCAAGACTTTCCAAAACAAGTAAAATTAGCTAACTTCAATGAACCCAAAAATACCTTAAAATAAGTATATTCTCACTAATAACAAGTGCACTACAAAAACTGAAATCTAAGTAAGATGAAATATCTCAAATAAGGCTGATATTTGCTTATTTTCTGTCTGATAAGATCATTCTTCTCACTAAGCAGATTTTATGTTAGAGTGTTTTCCTTTTTTAAGTGTTTTGGTCCTAAATGATCTCAGTAAGATATTACAGCTTGTTGCTGAGATTTGATGACCTATATTGAGTAAAACATGCTTGAAACTAGAATATCAAGTGTTGCAAAGCTGTGTCATCAACACTCACAAGTATAAAACTACTTTTTTAAAGTCATCATTTCGTATTTCAAGGATGAAAAAGAAAAATCATGACTTTGACACAATTGTGTCTCATAATTAAAACAGATGACAGCCAAATGGACTTTGCTGTTTTATTTTCCATGAAACAATAGAAAAGACGTACTCATATAGTAGTACAGTTGGCACAGTACAGTAAACGGACGGTTAATATTGAAACATTTAACATTTCTAACAATTTTGAAGAGAAATAGTTCATGCACATTCAGATGATTTCTTCAAAATTACAATAAAAAAAAATTTGGCCGGGGGCCGGGCTGTATATATGCGCACTAATTGACTGAAAGAGCACGCACTTGGCATGATGATGTCATGTTATCCATGGAAAAATGCATTTTTAGACCATATGATTTGCCTGAGCGGCTAGGAGACCCCGAGAGTAACAAGCGCTTGCCTTGTTGCCTTTCCATTAAGAACAATACATTAGTTTTTAGTATAAGTTTGCTGGTTTCAAGAAATGTAATGCCGAGCGCATATCATTATGTCAAGATAATGGCACTAGCATTTACTTCATTTAAGAACATTTTTCAACATATTGAGCAAAAAGGTCTCTTTTTTTTCCTACCAAGAAAAGTGCACTTGTTATTAGTGAGAATATACTTATTTTAAGGTATTTTTGGGTTCATTGAGGTTAGCTAATTTTACTTGTTTTAGGAAAGTCTTGACAAGCCAAATTTTCTTGTTCTATTGGCAGATAATTTTGCTTAGTTCAAATAAAATACCCCTCATTTTTGTATTTTTTTTTCTTGTTTTTGACCACTGACTTTTTGCAGTGTGTACTACTATATGAGCACGTATTTTCTGTTGTTTCATTGAAAATAAAACAGCAAAGTCCATTTGGTGGCCATCTGTTTTAATTATGAGACACAATTGTGTCAAAGTCATGATTTTTTTATTTCATGCTTGAAATAACAAATGATGACTTTAAAAAAGTAGTTTTATACTTGTGAGTGTTGATGACACAGCTTTGCAACAGTTGATATTCTAGTTTCAAGCATGTTTTACTCAATATAGGTCATCAAATCTCAGCAACAAGCTGTAATATCTTACTGAGATCATTTAGGACCAAAACACTTAAAACAAGTAAAACACTCTAACATAAAATCTGCTTAGTGATAAGAATTATCTTATCAGACAGAAAACAAGCAAATATCACCCTTATTTGAGATATTTCATCTTACTTGGATTTCAGTTTTTGCAGTGGGCTGATGCAATTTATTTTTCTGACAACCTGTCACATTCACGTCGGGTTGCGTATCCTGGGTTGGTGTCTATTTCCTGTCAACGCTCTTATTTTGCTTCCATTTCCTGCTTGGCTCCCTGAGCGCTGTTTCCCCTCACCTGCTGCTGATTGGCAGCCTGGCCACACCTGTTGTCAATCAGCTGGCTGCTATTTATGCCTGCCTCGCCCTCCAGTCAGGGCTCGATGATTGGCCTCCTGGTATCCTGGTCGCAGTTTTCCCTGCATTTCCTTTTGACATTAAAGTCATGTTTTGCCATCTCTGCATCTTGGGCTTCACCACCGACAGATTATGACAGTTTGTCTTCGTGTTTATTATGATTCGATATGTTACGCATGTAACAGAGGTGCTGTGGTACTTTTGTCGTATGTCTTGACTGCAATGACGGTAAAGCTTTCCATAAAATCGCAAATCTTTGCTGTGCCACTTTGCTTCTTTTAGAACTTGCTTTTGTGGAAGATGCATATACGTTTAAGATTTCTTTCTTTTTACATAGCCATGTTTAGAGTAGCTACTACTTTTCCTTTTTATATTTTACTAGTTTCTCTTGTGTTCAGAGGTCTGTTTTGTGTCTTACGTTGCAATGTGAAGACCTCCCCCTACTGGTTTCTTATCAGTGGTGCGAAGGGGAGATGGGGGTTTTCTTTATTGAAAAGAAGTTGGTTTTTCCCTTGGAATGCCAGATCAACTAGAGCAGCTGATATGAATGTATTGGTTAAGCTGATCTCCTAAAGCTTTGGTATAAATTTGAAAATATTCCAGTTCTGTCTTGATGGTCCTTCTTACTCAGCATATATGTCATCGAAAGAACTTGGGATTGACCAGTAACTTAGATTCCCTTGGGGGAAGAACTGGTCTGACGCAACAATTTTCACTGGACAGGAAGTCACTGAGTGCATGTTTTATTGATGTGACTAGACAGAAGTTATTGTACTGCGTAGCGATAATGATGAAGTGGACAATAGTGCAACAAATGTCGATATCATTTTTTTTCTTCTTCCCGGAATGGCTCGCAAATGTTATGTCAGCAAAAGCGGACTTAAAGGGGTCATATTATGATTTTTTTCCTACGTTTAAAAAACTATCTTGTGTGCCAACTTCACTGGTTTTGGGTTTTGTAGGTGCAAGCTCGTACTTCTATTATTGAGAGTAGCGCCGCTTTGATGCAGCATCATCCAGGCTTTGAAACGTAAACTCTGCAAATAGTTTGGCTCTACTGTCTACTCTATCTTAAAGCCTCTAGTTTGTCAACGTGTGTTGGTAGAAACATATACTGTATTTTACGGACCATAGGGCGCACCGGATTATAAGGCGGACTGCCGATGAATGGTCTATTTTCGATATTTTTTCATATATAAGGCGCACCGGATTATAAGGAGCATTAAAACCTCTTCAGGCCCAAGCTGTTTGTTTAGATGTTTTTTTTATTTCTCTTAGCTATTTGGGCTTATTGGACCCTAATTAGAATAAAAACTAAGAAATCATCTTTTGATATGATGTACTTAGTCCATAAGTACACAAACGTGTACTTCATGTTTAGTGACATGCTAATTCTTATTTTTACACTTTTTTTTTCCAAATTCCATTGTATGTTGTACTCTTCTGACACCACCAGATGGCAGTATAAATGTCCACATAAGCACATAAGACCCACATTTAGTAGTGTACACAATTTTGGAAAAAAGAGCTAAAGGTGCTGTCCACGCATGTGGCCACTAAGCCTTTTGAAGATTTATAAGGAGTCATATTATTAGGATTTTTTTCTAAATGTAAAAGACTTCCTTGTGGTCTACATAACATGTAATGGTGGTTCTTTGGTCAAAATGTTGCATAGATGATGTTTTACACATCATCTTCAAGTCGCTTTCTGACAGTCTCTTCAGGATGCTCCGTTTTGTGGGCGGTCTTATTTACGTGGCTCACCTTCGGCGGCGTCTTCACCCCGTCATCTTTGTTGTAGCGGTGTAGCGTGCAAGGACGGGAGTGGAAGAAGTGTCAAAAGATGGCGCTAGCTATCTGTTTTAATGACATTCAGACTTTACTTCAATCAATAACGGAGCAGTATCTCCTACGGAAATGTGTCCCGTGAAAAAACGTCCGACCGGAACTCTCATAACTAAAACTCCTTGGGTGAATAATGTAAACTCACTACACCGGTATGTTTTAGTGCTTTCATGGTGAGTTTACTGACAGATATAAGTAAGAACTTTACACTACTTTATATTAGAAATGGCAACAGCGGAGGATGAATGTCCCATAACAAGTAGATGGAGATAAAGAAGAAGCTTATCGACTACGGTGTTGGCACGGACTACAAAGGCAGATGCGCGCAATTTTTTCAGGATTTATGCAGATCCCAAATACAGATCAGCATGTACCGGAAGGTAAGAAAAATTGCTTTTGCATAATATTGTCAAACAAAATGCCAGTTTATTTCTATTATGTTGGATCCACTATGGACTGGACTCTCACAATATTATGTTAGATCCACTATGGACTGGACTCTCACAATATTATGTTACATCCACTATGGACTGGACTCTCACACTATTATGTTAGATCCACTATGGACTGGACTCTCACAATATTATGTTAGATCCACTATGGACTGGACTCTCACACTATTATGTTAGATCCACTATGGACTGGACTCTCACTAATATGTTTGATCCACTATGGACTGGACTCTCACAATATTATGTAAGATCCACTATGGACTGGACTCTCACAATATTATGCTAGATCCACTATGGACTGGACTCTCACACTATTATGTTAGATCCACTATGGACTGGACTCTCACAATATTATGCTAGATCCACTATGGACTGGACTCTCACACTATTATGTTAGATCCACTATGGACTGGACTCTCACACTATTATGTTAGATCCACTATGGACTGGACTATCTCACTATTATGTTAGATCCACTATGGACTGGACTCTCACTATTATGTTGGATCCACTATGGACTGGACTCTCACAATATTATGTTAGATCCACTATGGACTGGACTCTCACTATTATGTTAGATCCACTATGGACTGGACTCTCACTATTATGTTAGATCCACTATGGACTGGACTCTCACGCTATTATGTTAGATCCACTATGGACTGGACTTTCACACTATTATGTTAGATCCACTATGGACTGGACTCTCACACTATTATGTTAGATCCACTATGGACTGGACTCTCACACTATTATGTTAGATCCACTATGGACTGGACTTTCACACTATTATGTTAGATCCACTATGGACTGGACTCTCACAATATTATGTTAGATCCACTATGGACTGGACTCTCACAATATTATGCTAGATCCACTATGGACTGGACTCTCACAATATTATGCTAGATCCACTTGACGTCCATTGCACCGGTCGCCCTAGGGGGGCGGGGGGGTCTCCACATCTGCGGTCCTCTCCAAGGTTACTCATTGTCCCATTGGGTTGAGTTTTTCCTTGCCTTGATGTGGTATTTGAACCGAGGATGTCGTTGTGGCTTGTGCAGCCCTTTGTGACACTCCTGATTTAGAGCTATATAAGAAAACATTGATTGATTGATTGATTGATTGATTGATAATATGTCTTACTTCATACACCCACCATAATAATACTCCTATGTTTAATGCGCCGACAATCCATCAAGTGGTGTGGCTTCATAGCTTACCAAAGTCGCACTAAAACATTTTGATAGATTTTTGAGCGCCGTGTGTAATGTTCTATATTTTCAATGGAACATATAAAATGTTGGTGTTGTTTACTTGAGTCATAGTGCCATTATATTGCAGTCTACACGTATCTCCTATGTTTGACTGCCATCTACTGGTCACACTTATCATTAAACCATGTACCAAATCGAAATTGCTTCGAGGTCGGTAAGCAAAACCAGAATTATTCCGTACATTAGGCGGAATCCTTTCATTTTTTATTTTTTTTATTTTTTAAATTTTTATACATATATTTTTTGGTGTTTTGTAAATTAAGGAAATTTAAAAGATGAAAGAATAACATAAAATAATGTTATTTAATTATAAAGGTTCTATGTTGCATTCAAAGTTTATTGTTAAAAATATTTTTTATTGAAATATTACATCTTTATTATTATCAAATTCCTATTTTATTGTAGTTATATTAACTTTATTTTTACAATGGTTTTACTTTAAAAGTTTATTCTATAATGCATTCAAAGTTTGTTGAATTCAAAAATAATCTTTTAGTAAAATATTACGTCTTTATTATTATCAAATTCCTATTTTATTTTAGTTATATTATCGTTATTTTCATAATATTTTTACTCTAAAAGTTGATAATCATTCAAAGTTTGTTCAAATACAAATCATGTTTTATTGAAATACTACGTCTTTATTATTATTATTATTATCAAATTCCTGTTTTAGTTTTGTTATATTATCTTTATTTTTATAATAACTTTATTCTATAATACATTCAAAGTTTGTTAAATTCAAAAATAATATTTTATTGAAATATCACGTCTTTAATTTGATCAAATTCCTGTTTTATTTTAGTTATATTATCTTCATTTTCACAATATATTTCCTTAAAAAGTTTATTCTTTAATCAATTCAAAGTTTGTTGAATTCAAAAATAATATTTTACTGAAATATTACATCTTTATTCTTATCAAATTCCTATTTTATTGTAGTTATATTATATATATTTTTTAATCATATTTTTACTTTAAAACTTTATTCTAAAATGCATTTAATTGAAATATGTCATTCTTATCAAATTCCTATTTTATTTTAGTTATATTATCTTCATTTTCACAATATATTTCCTTAAAAAGTTTTTTCTTTAATCAATTTAAAATTTGTTAAATTCAAAAATAATATTTTATTGAAATATTACATCTTTATTCTTATCAAATTCCTATTTTATTGTAGTTATATTATATTTATTTTTTTTAAAATCATATTTTTACTTTAAAACTTTATTCTAAAATGCATTTAATTAAAATATGTCATTCTTATCAAATTCCTATTTTATTTTAGTTATATTATCTTCATTTTCACAATATATTTCCTTAAAAAGTTTTTTCTTTAATCAATTTAAAGTTTGTTAAATTCAAAAATAATATTTTATTGAAATATTACATCTTTATTCTTATCAAATTCCTATTTTATTGTAGTTATATTATCTTTATTTTTTTAAATCATATTTTTACTTTAAAACTTTATTCTAAAATGCATTCAAAGTTTAATTGAAATATGTCATTCTTATCAAATTCCGATTTTATTTTAGTTATATTA
>NC_084731.1:7498244-7618244 GCF_033978785.1 Entelurus aequoreus
ATGTACATACTGTGTATATATATATATATATATATATATATGTATATGTATATGTACATACTGTGTATATATATATATATATATATATATATATATATATATATATATAGATACATATCTATATATATGCAACATATATACATATATGTTGCAGCAATACAATACAGTTTTAAACATACAATATGTATATATATATATGTGTATGTATATATATATATATATATATATATATATATATATATATATATATATATATACATATATTTATATATATATATATATATATATATATATATATATATATATATATATATACATATATACATATATATATATATATATATATATATATATATATATATATATATATATATATAAATGATTTGCAAATCATTGTATTCCGTTTATATTCACATCTAACCCAATTTCCCCACTCATATGGAAACGGGGTTTGTAAATGGTCAATGGGTTATACTTGTACAGCGCTTTTCTACCTTCAAGGTACTCAAGGCGCTTTGACACTATTTTATGGCGTCACATTAGTACCAAAAATCCGAGCGCATAAAAACTGTTATCGCGCGCTGATTTTTCACTTTTTTGGTACTAATGTGACGCCATACTATTTCCACATTCACCCATTCACACACACATTCACACACTGATGGCGGGAGCTGCCAGGCAAGGCCCTAACCACCACCCATCAGGAGAAAGGGTGAAGTGACTAGGTTGGTAGAAGCTGGGGATCGAACCAGGAACCCTCAGGTCGCTGGCACGGCCACCCCCCCTCAACCGCGCCAAGCCGCCCCTTTAAACTGAACATTTAAACATTTTAACGCTTTAAAAATATGTTAAATATCATTTACTTATATTTTGTACACAATCCATATTTTCTATATGTAAAAAAATTAAAAAATCCTGACAATAAAGATACGTTGGGTATAAATCCTGCAAATTATTAAAATAATTAAAATTAAATAGAACTGTAAATGTATGTATGTATGTAATGTCCGATAAATGCTTTAAAATGTACTATCGGAAATTATTTGTATCGTTTTTTTTAATTATTGGTATCGTTTTTAATTTTTAATTTTAATTTTTTAATGAAATCAACATAAAAAACACAAGATACACTTACAATTAGTGCACCAACCCCACAAAAAAACTCCCTCCTCCATTTACACTCATTCACACAAAAGGGTTGTTTCTTTCTGTTATTAATATTCTGGTTCCTACATTATATATCAATATATATCAATACAGTCTGCAAGGGATACAGTCCGTAAGCGTGCTGCTGCTCCACTAATAGTACTAACCAGGGATGTCCGATAAAATGCGTTAAAATGTAATATCGGAAATTATTGGTATCGGTTTTTTGTTATCTGTATCGTTGTTGTTTTTTTGGTTTTTTTTATTTTTTATTAAATCTCCCCATTTCCTTCTGTTATCAATATTCTGGTTCCTACATTATATATCAATATATATCAATACAGTCTGCAAGGGATACAGTCCGTAAGCACACATGATTGTGCGTGCTGCTGCTCCACTAATAGTACTAACCTTTAACAGTTCATTTTACTCATTTTCATTAATTACTAGTTTCTATGTAACTGTTTTTATATTGTTTTACTTTCTTTTTTATTCAAGAATTATTTATTTATTTTTTTTAATTTTTAAAAAGGACCTTATCTTCACCATACCTGGTTGTCCAAATTAGGCATAATAATGTGTTAATTCCACGACTGTATATATTGGTATCGGTAATTAAGAGTTGTACAATATCGGAATATCCGATACCGGCAAAAAAGCCATTATCGGACATCCCTAATTACAGTATGCATTATGGTTAAAAAAATGTAATTAAACCGTATGAATATGTTTAACCTAAAAATAACATCACCAAACAATCGCAATAATAATGATAATGATTTATAATGATTATTATTATCATATTTCGGTTATGGTTTCTTGTCCCCGCCCTCTCGTTTTTACCACGCGTACCTTTATTTTGGTAGCCAACTCCGGAAGCGCTGCTCGCCAGTACAGCAGAAGCATTGACGTCACCCTTAAAATCGACTCTGGCAGCACAGGTTCGGATGTTATCACCGGGAGAGCTGCAGGGTTCTGCTTAAGGAGGACTTCGGCGCGATGACAGCCTCCAAGGATCCCAGCAAGAAGAAAGCAAAAGAGTCTCAGCAGCAGGATGAGGTAGACCAACATTTTAGTCCTTCAACTGTGCGTCCTAATTCGTGTCCACATTGTGGCCGTGGATGCTGCGAGTGAGTGAGGATGCCATTCCTTCAACATCTGTGTGGCTTTTATTGGCTGTGCATCTCCTGCGCATGTGCAGTGGCTGATTGTTTTGGTTGTGACGGCGAGTTAAAGTGTGACAACGTGACGTGTTACATAACACTCATGCAGATGAGGCACAAGGGGAGATTGTTGTGTGCATGACTACACAACAGGTGGGACAGTGCAGCTACACGCCAGGTCAACTTATTGGTACCAATCAGCTTTCGCGTTACGTTTCTAGCATTTTCCATGCAAGGATTTTCCAGAGAAAAGTGCGACTTGCAGATGTTAAAAGTACACAAAGGATGTCGGTATGATCCGTTGCCCGGATCATGTTTTTATTTTAGTTTGACTCCCTTGGTTGTGTTTTCAGAACCCCTGGGTTTGTGTTTTCGTTGCCATGGGTGCTGATTATTTTCAGCTGCCTCTGATTAGTGTTAAAGGTACTCAAAGGATGTCGTCATGATCCGTTGCCCGGATCATGTTTTTAATTTAGTTTGACTCCCTTAGTTCTGTTTTTCAGCACCCCTGTGTTTGTGTTTTCGTTGCCATGGGTGCTGATTATTTTTACCTGCCTCTGATTAGTGTTAAAGGTACTCAAAGGAGACAACGGATCATGTTTTTAATTAGTTTGACTCCCTTGGTTCTGTTTTTCAGCACACCTGGGTTTGTGTTTTCGTTGCCATGGGTGCTGATTATTTTTCAGCTACCTCTGATTAGTGTTAAATGTACTCAAAGGATGTCGTCATGATCCGTTGCCCGGATCATGTTTTTATTTTAGTTTGACTCCCTTGGTTCTGTTTTCAGCACCCCTGGGTTTGTGTTTTCGTTGCCATGGGTGCTGATTATTTTCACCCGCCTCTGATTAGTGTTAAAGGTACTTAAAGGATGTCATCATGATCCGTTGCCTGGATCAGGTTTTTATTTTAGTTTGACTCCCTTGGTTCTGTTTTCAGCACCCCTGGGTTTGTGTTTTCGTTGCCATGGGTGCTGATTATTTTCACCCGCCTCTGATTAGTGTTAAAGGTACTCAAAGGATGTCGTCGTGATCCGTTGCCTAATGTTTTATTTTAGTTTGACTCCCTTAGTTCTGTTTTTCAGCACCCCTGGGTGTGTGTTTTCGTTGCCATGGGTGCTGATTATTTTCACCTGCCTCTGATTAGTGTTAAAGGTACTCAAAAGATGTCGTCATGATCCGTAGCCCGGATCATGTTTTATTTTAGTTTGACTCCCTTAGTTCTGTTTTTCAGAACCCCTGGGTTTGTGTTTTCGTTGCCATGGGTGCTGATTATTTTCACCCGCCTCTGATTAGTGTTAGAGGTGAAGTGAATTGTGAAGTGAATTATATTTATATAGCGCTTTTCTCTAGTGACTCAAAGCGCTTTACATAGTGAAAACCCAATATCTAAGTTACATTTAAACCAGTGTGGGTGGCACTGAGAGCAGGTGGGTAAAGTGTCTTGCCCAAGGACACAACGGCAGTGACTAGGATGGCGGAAGCGGGAATCGAACCTGCAACCCTCAGGTTGATGGCACGGCCACTCTACCAACCGAGCTATACCGCCCCACTCAAAGGATGTCGTCGTGATCTGTTGCCTCATGTTTTATTTAGTTTGACTCCCTTAGTTCTGTTTTTCAGCACCCCTGGGTTTGTGTTTTTGTTGCCATGGGTGCTCATTATTTTCACCTGCCTCTGATTATTGTTAGAGGTACTCAAAGGATGTCATCATGATCCATTGCCCGGATCATGTTTTATTTTAGTTTGACTCCCTTAGTTCTGTTTTTCAGCACCCCTGGGTTTGTGTTTTCGTTGCCATGGGTGCTGATTATTTTCACCCGCCTCTGATTAGTGTTAAAGGTACTCAAAGGATGTCGTCGTGATCCGTTGCCCGGATCATGTTTTATTTTAGTTTGACTCCCTTATTTCTGTTTTTCAGCACCCCTGGGTTTGTGTTTTCGTTGCCATGGGTGCTGATTATTTTCACCTGCCTCTGATTAGTGTTAAAGGTACTCAACAGATGTCGTCATGATCCGTTGCCCGGATCATGTTTTTAATTTAGTTTGACTCCCTTAGTTCTGTTTTTCAACACCCCTGGATTTGTGTTTTCGTTGCCATGGGTGCTGATTATTTTTACCTGCCTCTGATTAGTGTTAAAGGTACTCAAAGGAGGCAACGGATCATGTTTTTATTTTAGTTTGACTCCCTTGGTTCTGTTTTTCAGCACCCCTGGGTTTGTGTTTTCGTTGCCATGGGTGCTGATTATTTTCACCCGCCTCTGATTAGTGTTAAAGGTACTCAACAGATGTCGTCATGATCCGTAGCCCGGATCATGTTTTATTTTAGTTTGACTCCCTTAGTTCTGTTTTTCAGCACCCCTGGGTTTGTGTTTTCGTTGCCATGGGTGCTGATTATTTTCACCCGCCTCTGATTATTGTTAAAGGTACTCAAAGGATGTCGTCATGATCCGTTGCCCGGATCATGTTTTATCTTAGTTGGACTCCCTTAGTTCTGTTTTCAGCACCCGTGGGTTTGTGTTTTTGTTGCCATGGGTGCGGATTATTTTCACCCACCTCTGATTAGTGTTAAAGGTACTCAAAGGAGGCAACGGATCATGTTTTTATTTTAGTTTGACTCCCTTAGTTCTGTTTTTCAGCACCCCTGGGTTTGTGTTTTCGTTGCCATGGGTGTTGATTATTTTCACCTGCCTCTGATTAGTGTTAAAAGTACTCAAAGGATGTCGGTATGATCCGTTGCCCGGATCATGTTTTTATTTTAGTTTGACTCCCTTAGTCCTGTTTTTTAGCACCCCTGGGTTTGTGTTTTCGTTGCCATGGGTGCTGATTATTTTCACCTGCCTCTGATTAGTGTTAAAGGTACTCAAAGGATGTCGTCGTGATCCGTTGCCCGGATCATGTTTTTAATTTAGTTTGACTCCCTTAGTTCTGTTTTTCAGCACCCCTGTGTTTGTGTTTTCGTTGCCATGGGTGCTGATTATTTTTACCTGCCTCTGATTAGTGTTAAAGGTACTCAACGGATGTCGTCATGATCCGTTGCCCGGATCATGTTTTTAATTTAGTTTGACTCCCTTAGTTCTGTTTTTCAGCACCCCTGTGTTTGTGTTTTCGTTGCCATGGGTGCTGATTATTTTTACCTGCCTCTGATTAGTGTTAAAGGTACTCAAAGGAGGCAATGGATCATGTTTTTATTTTAGTTTGACTCCCTTGGTTCTGTTTTTCAGCACCCCTGGGTTTGTGTTTTTGTTGCCATTGGTGCTGATTATTTTCCAGCTACCTCTGATTAGTGTTAAAGGTACTCAAAGGAAGTCGTCATGATCCGTTGCCCGGATCATGTTTTATCTTAGTTTGACTCCTTTAGTTCTGTTTTCAGCACTCCCGGCTTTGTGTTTTCGTTGCCATGGGTGCTGATTATTTTCACCCGCCTCTGATTAGTGTTAAAGGTACTCAACGGATGTCGTCATGATCCGTTGCCCAGATCATGTTTGTCTTAGTTTGACTCCCTTAGTTCTGTTTTCAG
The DNA here is from genome assembly GCF_033978785.1 of Entelurus aequoreus. Taxonomy (NCBI): domain Eukaryota; kingdom Metazoa; phylum Chordata; class Actinopteri; order Syngnathiformes; family Syngnathidae; genus Entelurus; species Entelurus aequoreus. The sequence goes on from NC_084731.1 coordinate 7,504,069, forward strand.
CACTCCTGGGTTTGTGTTTTTGTTGCCATTGGTGCTGATTATTTTCCAGCTACCTCTGATTAGTGTTAAAGGTACTCAAAGGATGTCATCATGATCCGTTGCCCGGATCATGTTTTTATTTTAGTTTGACTCCCTTAGTTCTGTTTTTCAGCACCCCATGGGTTTGTGTTTTTGTTGCCATTGGTGCTGATTATTTTACAGCTACCTCTGATTAGTGTTAAAGGTACTCAAAGGATGTCGTCATGATCTGTTGCCCGGATCATGTTTTATCTTAGTTTGACTCCCTTAGTTCTGTTTTCAGCACCCGTGGGTTTGTGTTTTTGTTGCCATGGGTGCTGATTATTTTCACCCACCTCTGATGAGTGTTAAAGGTACTCAAAGGAGGCAACGGATCATGTTTTTATTTTAGTTCGACTCCCTTGGTTCTGTTTTTCAGCACCCCTGGGTTTGTGTTTTCGTTGCCATGGGTGCTGATTATTTTCACCCGCCTCTGATTAGTGTTAAAGGTACTCAAAAGATGTCGTCATGATCCGTAGCCCGGATCATGTTTTATTTTAGTTTGACTCCCTTAGTTCTGTTTTTCAGAACCCCTGGGTTTGTGTTTTCGTTGCCATGGGTGCTGATTATTTTCACCCGCCTCTGATTAGTGTTAAAGGTACTCAAAGGATGCATGGTGCAGGTTGAGTCCATGGAACATGTTGAAAAAAATGCACATGGTACAACTGATGTGCAGTAGTTGCCAGTTTTTTGAAAGGTTTCAGGGTTTAAAGCTTTGCAAAATTGCTTTGTGGATAGACCAGCTGTGCCCAAAGTGGGGCCCGCGGGCCAAATTTGGCCCGTCGTGTCATTTCATTTGGCCCGCCAGCTGACCAAGCGGGACTCTGCACAATGCTGGAAATACGAGAATCTACTTGATAAACCATCACCCGGAAAATATATTTGAAGCCGGGAAAGCTAAACATTTATTTTTGAGGTATTTACATGATTAAAAATAAAATTGTCAGGTATAATTGCTTTAAAAAGTGGACGTTTCCGCACAATTCTTTGCACCTAAAAATAAACGTTTGTAGTAATAAATATGATTAGATCATTTATGTTTGTGTTGAATTACAGTAAGTGTGTCTAACACTATTACATTTTTACCAAGTTTTTTTTTTTTGGACAATGATATTGTACTTAAGGACAAAATTTAAGGTCAGCTTTGTATTATAAGCCACAGCTTATTATTAATTATTAGTATCACAAATATAACTTTTTGTCATTACATTGTCTTTTTGCTCATTTTTTTTTTTTACATTTAACCGTTGCTAAAAAACTTACCGTGTGGACACGTCATCAGCACACCCAAGACAATGGGCATATACACACACACACACACACACACACACACACACACACACCCTCCCCCACCCCACGCCTTCACCACCGTTTGATTCCCCTTCGGGGTAATGGACGGCTGGCAGCGCTTCATAGCAGCAGTCGACCTCCAGGGTCCCAACTCCCCCCCCTTTCTGTTGCGAGTTGTCGTGATTAAATGTAACATGTTTATGTGTGCATGACATGGACGTTTTTTCCCACTCCCTTAGGAGCCCAGTCTAGATTGTATTTTTTGACTCATCTTCTTCCCCAGCGTTTTACCCTTTTCCCACCTTTTACGGGGCGCCTCGTGGCGACCCATCAGCGTTCCTGTTCTGTAACCCTGTACAGTGTTTGTTTGTCTCATCTTGAACGGGTTTGTGCTGAAAACATAGTTTTGTTGTACTTGTTGCAATGACAATAAATACCTCTCCTATCCTATTAACAGGTTTAGAGATGTCCGATAATATCGGTATTATCGGCCGATATATGCGTTAAAATGTAATATCGGAAATTATCGGTATCGTTTTTTTTTTATCGGTATCGGTATCGTTTTTTTTTTTAATTTTTTTTTTTTTTTTTTTCAATTAAATCAACATAAAAAACACAAGATACACCTACAATTAGTGCACCAACCCAAAAAACCTCCCTCCCCCATTTACACTCATTCACACAAAAGGGTTGTTTCTTTCTGTTATTAATATTCTGGTTCCTACATTATATATCAATATATATCAATACAGTCTGCAAGGGATACAGTCCGTAAGCACACATGATTGTGCGTGCTGCTGCTCCACTAATAGTACTAACCTTTAACAGTTAATTTTACTCATTTTCATTCATTACTAGTTTCTATGTAACTGTTTTTATATTGTTGTACTTTCTTTTTTATTGAAGAAAATGTTTTTAATTTATTCATCTTATTTTACTATTTTTTTTAAAAAGTACCTTATCTTCACCATACATGGTTGTCCAAATTAGGCATAATAATGTGTTAATTCCATGACTGCATATATCGGTTGATATCGGTATCGGTAATTAAAGAGTTGGACAATATCGGAATATCGGATATCGGCAAAAAGCCATTATCGGACATCCCTAAACAGGTTACCCATCCATTTCGGGGTTGCGGGGGTTACCGGAGCCTATCCTAGACATATAATTATCAAGTTTTTATTTCCATGACTGAAATTGCTATAATTAATTTTTTTTCTTTTAAACATTACGCTTTTTCAAACAGCTCAACAAAAAAAAGGACATGAACACAGTTTTAACGACAATTACCTGCAGTGCGTTGGTGTCCTTGCCAGATATTTTGTTTTGTAGGAATACAGAACTTGTATTCCTGCTGTAGAAGAACTCGCATTCAGCCTGCTAAACATTCTGTAATTGCGTACTCTGAATCTTTAGCGAACTTACTGTGTGGCTACAATTAGTTTAGTTTAGTCTTTATTTGAAGGGACAATGCACAGAAACATGAAGCTCAAAGACAGATATGTTCTGTACCAGATTATAGCTAAATAGCTCATTTCCATCTGCAGTCCCTGGCTACCTAAATTAAAGGGATACACAAATCATGCAATGAAATTATGACAATAAAATCATACACAAGTATTAAGAAAAAAGTCATAAAATGCCCTTTCATGGACACATACTTAATATACAATACAAGCACACCTCATTTACATCATCACACAAAGACAATACATACTTTTGTTCACATCTGTCATCATTTGTAAAAACAACCATGATTTTAACACACACACCTCACAATTTACAATAAAAATGCTCTCATGGATAAATGTAATACACATTTAGGGTTGATGTGTCAAACATAGTGGCCACCTTATTGACCGTGTGAGCCGCTTTGATTGCTCCAAAGCCACTTTTTAACTTCAATTGTGAATGAAGAGTCATCTGTTAGACTTTTCAACTTTGTTGCGAGGTCGTTCCATTCCTTCATGGCTTTATATGAAAAGGCTGATTTGTGCAAAAGAGGTTTTACATCTGGGTACGCTACACTGCCCCCTGGTGGAGGCTCGTGTGTTTCTAGTTGTCACAGCAGATGTAAACTGGACAAAGTGCTTAAGTGGCGCTGGTGCAGTGTTATTTAAGATTCGATGGGCCATTCGTATTGGTGCTAATCTTTGAATGTTAGCTAAATTTAACAATCTATATTTTTGGAGAACTAGACAATGATGGTGGTGTTGTGGTTTTTCGGTCAAGGATTTTGAGGGATTGTTTGTGCAAAGTTTCCAATGGCCTCAGTGTCATTTTGCTTGTCTGCGACCAACATGCTATACAATAATAAAAACGAGACATAATCATTGCATTAAAGACCTACTGAAAGCCACTACTACCGACCACGCAGTCTGATAGTTTATATATCAATGATGAAATCTTAACATTGCAACACATGCCAATACGGCCGGGTTAACTTATAAAGTGACATTTTAAAATTCCCGGGAAATATCCGGCTGAAACATCACGGTATGATGACGTATGCGCGTGACGAAGTCCGAGTAACGGAAGTTATGGTACCCCGTAGAATCCTATACAAAAAGCTCTGTTTTCATTTCATAATTCCACAGTATTCTGGACATCTTTTGCAATTTTTTTAATGAACAATGAAGGCTGCAAAGAAGACAGTTGTAGGTGGGATCAGTGTATTAGCAGCGGACTACAGCAACACAACCAGGAGGACTTTGTTGGAGCGCTAGCCGCGCTAGCCGCGCTAGCCGCCGACTTCACCTTGACTTCCTACATCTCCGGGCCGCCAAACGCATCGGGTGAAGTCCTTCGTCCTTCTGCCGATCGCTGGAACGCAGGTGAGCACGGGTGTTGATGAGCAAATGAGGGCTGGCTGGCGTAGGTGGAGAGCTAATGTTTTTAGCATAGCTCTGTGCAGTCTGGTTGCTAAGTTAGCTTCAATGGCGTCGTTAGCACAGCATTGTTAACCTTCGCCAGCCTGGAAAGCATTAACCGTGTATTTACATGTCCACGGTTTAATAGTATTGTTGATTTTCTATCTATACTTCCCGTCAGGGGTTTATTTATTTTGTTTCTATATGCAGTTAAAGCAAGATATCACGTTAGCTCGTAGCTAAAGCATTTCGCCGATGTATTGTCGTGGAGATAAAAGGCACTGAATGTCCATTTCGCGTTCTCGACTCTCATTTTCAAGAGGATATAGTATCCGAGGTGGTTTAAAATACAAATCTGTGATCTACAATAGAAAAAGGAGAGTGTGGAATCCAATGAGCCAGCTTGTACCTAAGTTACGGTCAGAGCGAAAAAAGATACGTCCTGCACTGCACTCTAGTCCTTCACTGTAACGTTCCTCATCTACGAATCTTTCATCCTCGCTCAAATTAATGGGGTAATCATCACTTTCTCGGTCCGAATCTCTCTTGCTCCATTGTAAACAACGGGGAATTGTGAGGAATACTAGCTCCTGTGACGTCACGCTACTTCCGGTACAGGCAAGGCTTTTTTTTTTATCAGCCAGCAAAAGTTGCGAACTTTATCGTCGATTTTCTCTACTAAATCCTTTCAGCAAAAATATGGCAATATCGCGAAATGATCAAGTATGACACATAGAATGGATCTGCTATCCCCGTTTAAATAAAAAAAAATCATTTCAGTAGGCCTTTAAAATAAGTTTGAGCTGCCTCCAGTGTTAATGAATTCCTGATACATTTGAACGTTTTTATGTTGTATTTAAGACTCTGGCACATCTGTTTGATATGTTTTTTAAAGCCAAGTGTTGAACAATGAACACCTTTTTGTACGAAGAGCGTCTCAGAGTCATGCTTTTTGCAGGAAGCATCAGCCAATTTAGTCGATTCGTTCCAATTGTGGGTTTTGATAACGTTTGTAACCTCAATGTGTCCGAAGCCTCGTTTCTTCCTTTTTCACATAAACATGAAGTCGTCACCGGCTTTGCCGTCATCTTGAAAGCGAGGGCGACGGGCAGCGGCATAAAGTGCGTCTGGGAGACGCTTTCACGCACTCGCAGTCACTAAGAATACAATCACAGGCATTTAATTCATGTCGGTGAGCAGCTCAGTGGCGTGTAAGGAAGGCTCTGCTGTGTGCGTCTGCACCGTTCACTCAATCATCTCCACCTCACTGGCCTTACGTGTGATACAGGTGGACACATGATTGCAAATACGGTGTTAGCTTTCACTGTTATGCGGATGACACCCAACTCTACATGCCCCTAAAGCTGACCAACACGCCGGATTGTAGTCAGCTGGAGGCGTGTCTTAATGAAATTAAACAATGGATGTCCGCTAACTTTTTGCAACTCAACGCTAAGAAAACGGAAATGCTGATTATCGGTCCTGCTCGACACCGACATCTATTTAATAATACCACCTAAGCATTTGACAACCAAACAATTAAACAAGGCGACTCGGTAAAGAATCTGGGTATTATCTTCCACCCAACTCTCTCGTTTGAGTCACACATTAAAGGCCTACTGAAAGCCACTACTACCGACCACGCAGTCTGATAGTTTATATATCAATGATGAAATCTTAACATTATAACACATGCCAATACGGCCGGGTTAACTTATAAAGTGAAATTTTAAATTTGCCGCTAAACTTCCGGTTCGAAACGCCTCTGAGGATGACGTATGCGCGTGACGTAGACCGGCGAACACGGGTATGCCTTCCACATTGAAGCCAATACGAAAAAGCTCTGTTTTCATTTCATAATTCCACAGTATTCTGGACATCTGTGTTCGTGAATCTGTTGCAATCATGTTCATTGCATTATGGAGAAGGAAGCTGAGCAAGCAAAGAAGAAAGTTGTCGGTGCGAAACGGACGTATTTTTCGAACGTAGTCAGCAACAACAGTACACAGCCGGCGCTTCTTTGTTTACATTCCCGAAAGATGCAGTCAAGATGGAAGAACTCGGATAACAGAGACTCTAACCAGGAGGACTTTTGACTTCGATACACAGACGCCTGTAGAGAACTGGGACAACACAGACTCTTACCAGGATTACTTTGATTTGGATGACAAAGACGCAGACGTGCTACTGTGAGTATGCAGCTTTGGCTTCTAAACATTTGATCGCTTGACCGTATGTGCGCAACTTTTTTTTTGCGTATGTACGTAACTTTTTAAAAATATATAAGCTTTATGAACCTTGGGTTAGGTGAACGGTCTTTTGGGCTGAGTGATTGTGTGTGTTGATCAGGTGTTTGAATTGTATTGGCGTGTTCTATGGAGCTAGGAGCTAGCAGAGGAGCTAGGAGCTAGCATAACAAACACGCAGGTGTTTTTATGCAGGATTAATTTGTGGCATATTAAATATAAGCCTGGTTGTGTTGTGGCTAATAGAGTATATATATGTCTTGTGTTTATTTACTGTTGTAGTCATTCCCAGCTGAATATCAGGTCACCCCCGGCTCTCACAGCATCTTCCCTATCTGAATAGCTTCAACTCCCCACTAGTCCTTCACTTGCACTTTACTCATCCACAAATCTTTCATCCTCGCTCAAATTAATGGGGAAATTGTCGCTTTCTCGGTCCGAATCTCTCTCACTTCATGCGGCCATCATTGTAAACAATAGGGAACTTTGCGTATATGTTCAACTGACTACGTCACGCTACTTCCGGTAGGGGCAAGCCTTTTTTTTAATCAGATACCAAAAGTTGCAATCTTTATCGTCGTTGTTCTATACTAAATCCTTTCAGCAAAAATATGGCAATATCGCGAAATTATCAAGTATGACACATAGAATAGATCTGCTATCCCCGTTTAAATAAAAAAAAATCATTTCAGTAGGCCTTTAAGAGTGTTACTAAAACGGCCTTCTTTCATCTCCGTAATATCGCTAAAATTCGTTCCATTTTGTCCACAAGCGATGCTGAGATCATTATCCATGCGTTCGTTACATCTCGTCTCGATTACTGTAACGTTTTATTTTCGGGCCTCCCTATGTCTAGCATTAAAAGATTACAGTTGGTACAAAATGCGGCTGCTAGACTTTTGACAAAAACAAGAAAGTTTGATCATATTACGCCTATACTGGCTCACCTGCACTGGCTTCCTGTGCACCTAAGATGCGACTTTAAGGTTTTACTCATCATCATCATCATCATCAGCAGCCGTTGTCAGTCCACTGCTGGACGAAAGCCTCAGCATGTTTCTGCCATAGTGAACGATCTCTCTTGGCGTACTCTTCATGCTGGTTATTAGCCTACACCTTCCACGCTGGCTTGGTGCGGGTTGGAAGGGGTATTTTATATCAGAGATCCTTCTCCTAGACCAGGGGTCGGCAACCTTTACCACTCAAAGAGCCATTTTGGCAAGTTTCACAAATTAAAGAAAGTAATGGGAGCCACAAAAAAAAATTTAAAATTTAAAATGAAAAACACTGCATACAAAGCTTAAACGCTTTGTGCTATGTTAACCAGGGGTCTCCGACACACGCACCGGCACGCACTTTAATGTGGAAATTTGATGTTAGTGCAGCCCGCGAGTTTTGAATGAATGGCGCTTGATAGCGTCATACTTGCCAACCCTCTCATTTTTCCCGGGAGACTCCCGAATATCAGAGCGTGATGACACTGCATTTGGCGCCCTCTACAGTCTGCCCTAACGGTGTACCTGCTCGACCACACGTAGAATGCAATTTCAGCTTGCTCACGTAAGTGACAGCAAGGCGTACTACCTCAGCAGCCACACATCTTACACTGACGGTACCAATACCCAGAATCCCATGCAGCCCTAACTCTTCCGCTCAACCAACGCACGGAGAGGGGGGAGGGTTGATGTGTGGGGGGATTTGGTGGTAGCGGGGGTGTATAATGTAGACCGGAAGAGTTAGGGCTGCATGGGAGTCTGGGTAATGGTTGTGTTGTGTTTATGTTGTGTTACGGTGGGATGTTCTCCAGAAATGTGTTTTTCATTCTTTTTTGGTGTGGGTTCACAGTGTGGCGCATATTTGTAACGTAACAATGTTAAAGTTGTTTGATACGGCTACCGTCAGTGTAAGCTGTGTGGCTGATGAGTAAGTATGCTTTGCTGTCTCCTGTGTGTGCAAGTAATAACAACATGCAACATGTGGCTGGACTGGCACGCTGTATGTAAATGCTATAGAGGACAATTACTGCAGTGCAATTAGGGCACGCCCTTTATTTAGTAATTAGAGTGTAAATAGGATTATTTTTTCCCTGGGAGTAATCTATGAGGGACACTGAGATCCATAAATCTCCTGGGAAAATCGGGGGGGTCGGCATGTATGTAGCTGAGCCGCATCAGAGTGGTCAAGGAGCCGCATGCGGCTCCGGAGCCGCGGGTTGCCGACCCCTGTCCTAGACTAATTGCCTTACTGGGCTGTTGAACTTAGTCTGTCCTGTTGGATGTCCGCGCCCCAATTACCCAGGGACCCGCTCAGCTTTATGGCGCTGACCGCCCGCCAGTCACAAGAGAAGGTGCAAACGGTTCTTTGTGTGCATTTTATAGACGTTAGTTGGGACTCACTAACCCCACACACAACCTCCCATCTCATGCCTGGATGTAGTTTAACGTCATACCCAGGACTTGCTGGGGGCTTGCCTACTCCCGCTTCACCGGGTAAGTGAAAAAACGATAAGGGTAGTGGTATTTCACTTGCGACGCCCTGGGGCCGGAGCCCCGCACGGGGCCTCCCACTTATTCTACACCCCTCATGTTTTACTACTTACGTATAAAATACTACACGGTCAAGCTCCTGCCTATCTTGACGATTGTATTGTACCATATGTCCCGGCGAGAAATCTGCGTTGAAAGAACTCCGGCTTATTAGTGATTCCCAGAGCCCAAAAAAAGTCTGCGGGCTATAGAGCGTTTTCTATTCGGGCTCCAATACTATGGAATGCCCTCCCGGTAAAAGTTAGAGATGCTACCTCAGTAGAAGCATTTAAGTCTCATCTTAAAACTCATTTGTATACTCTAGCCTTTAAATAGACTCCCTTTTTTAGACCAGTTGATCTGCCGTTTCTTTTCTACTCTGCTCCGGGGTGGACCGCTAGCCTGTTCATCGGATGGGGACATCTCTACGCTGCTGACCCGTCTCCGCTCGGGATGGTTCCTGCTGGCCCCACTATGGACTGGACTTTCGCTGATGTGTTGGACTTTCACAATATTATGTCAGACCCACTCGACATCCATTGCTTTCGGTCTCCCCTAGAGGGGGGGGGGTTACCCACATATGCGGTCCTCTCCAAGGTTTCTCATAGTCATTCACATTGACGTCCCACTGGGGTGAGTTTTCCTTGCCCGTATGTGGGCTCTGTACCGAGGATGTCGTTGTGGCTTGTACAGCCCTTTGAGACACTTGTGATTTAGGGCTATATAAATAAACATTGATTGATTGATTGATTGATGATTGTCCGTGCAACACCTCATTGGCTTATTTGAATCCCTCAGTAATTGCACTTTAATGACTATGACGGTTGGGCTGTCAAACGATTAAAATGTTTATTCGTTATTAATCACACTTTGTTGACATTCTCTCTTCAAATACGTCGACTGTAAGCAATGTTCCCTCTAATGCCTGGTTCACACCAAAGCGGCGAGCAAAGCGCCGTCATTTCTGTAAATTTTTCCACGAATATCCCGATCTCCGAAGTAATGTTATGCTTTGATGCGCTCTGATACAAACTAGTTGCCGCTTTGGGGGGACGAATTACCGTTCCTCACGATTTGATGCCGCTTTGATCCCGCTTTGATACGCTTTAAATCACGCTTTGATACGTTTTATTACGCTTTATTGAACTTTTTAATGCTTTGATGCGATCCTGACGCTTTAAATCAGGCTCTGACACGATTATCCAGCTCTGTTGTGCATTGGAATGAATGTGTCATGAACGTCATGAACATTAATTTGTAATAACGACTTTGAAATGTGATATTGTTGTGTAATTATGTGCAAGTTGGAAGATGCTGTGGTTATTGTTTTGTGAATTTGATGAATAATTTGCATGCGCACACATGATGTAATAAAAAAGAGAAATATGATGAACAAATAAGTAAAAAAAAATTTGAAAAACTCAGTATACTAAGTTTCCCCCACATTTTTTTTAGATTTATCTATTTATTTGATTTCTCTTTTTGTTTTATTATATACAGGATAAAACACATAATGTAATAAAAAAGAGAAATATGATAAACAAATAAGTTAAAAAAAATGTGAAAAACTCAGTATACTGTTTTTCACACATTTTTTATATTCATTTGTTTTTTCAATTTCTCTTTTTTTACCATTATATTATGTTTATTATTTATTATTTATTATGTTTTATATTCATTTATTTTTTCAATTCCTCTTCTTTTTTCGTTATATTATGTTTATTATTTATTATTTATTATGTTTTATATTCATTTATTTTTTCAATTTCTCTTTTTTTTCCATTATATTATGTTTATTATTTATTATGTTTTATATTCATTTGTTTTTTCAATTTCACTTCTTTTTTCGTTATATTATGTTTATTATTTATTATTTATTATGTTTTATATTCATTTATTTTTTCAATTCCTCTTCTTTTTTCGTTATATTATGTTTTATATTAATTTATTTTTTCAATTTTTCTTTTTTTCGTTATATTATGTTTATTATTTATTATGTTTTATAATAATTTATTTTTTCAATTTCTCTTTTTTTCCCGTTATATTATGTTTATTATTAATTATTTATTATGTTTTGTATTCATTTATTTTTTAAATTTCTCTTTTTTTCCGTTATATTATGTTTATTATTTATTATTTGTTATGTTTTATATTCATTTATTTTTTAAATTTCTCTTCTTTTTTCGTTATATTATGTTTATTATTAATTATTTATTATGTTTTATATTCATTTATTTTTTCTATTTCTCTTTTTTTTCCGTTATATTATGTTTATTATTTATTATTTATTATGTTTTATATTCATTAGTTTTTTCAATTTATCTTCTTTTTTCGTTATATTATGTTTATTATTTATTATTTATTATGTTTTATATTCATTTATTTTTTCAATTTATCTTCTTTTTTCATTATATTATGTTTATTATTTATTATGTTTTATATTCATTTATTTTTTCAATTTCTCTTTTTTTCGTTATATTATGTTTATTATTTATTATGTTTTATATTCATTTATTTTTTCAATTTCTCTTTTTTTCCCCGTTATATTATGTTTATTATTTATTATGTTTTATATCTTCATTTCTTTTATTTCTTTGTCATCTTAATAAATATCTATCTTTCATTTCTTATGCTAGTTGACAATAATAAAAGGCATTTCTATTATTTTTTATATTCAATGTCACTAGTCAATATCACAGTCACTTCCTATTTGTAGTTGTAGACTGGGGTCCGCGCTTTGAACCAAGATATGTTAAGCTTTCCTACGCTTTGAGTCAAGCTTTGCTGAGCTTTGTCAGGCTTTGTCACGCTTTGATACGCTCTCGGCGCTTTATTCCATTCTTGACAGAGCGCCGAATTTTTTTAAACCGTTTAAAAATTTTTGGCGAACTTTCCGCATGTCCCGCTTCACTACAAGCTTTCCCACCATCCATTACGACCCTCGCGCTTTAATCAGGCTTTGTTACGCTTTAACGCCCCTTTGCATGCCGCTTTAAAGCGCCGTCAAAGCGCCGTTGGTGTGAACCTAGCATAATTGTTCATGTGTGAGCAAACGCAAAAACTCCCTGAGCATTCAGCGGAGCCCATGTGAGCAACACCAGATGTGCACACTGTGGCTACACCAGCAGCACACCTGGCCCAAACCTGACTAAATAACAAGTTCAATCTCCATCCATACATCCATTTTCTACCGCTTGTACCTTTCGGGGTCGCGGGGGATGCTGGAGCCTATCCCAGCTGCATTCGGGCGGAAGGCGGGGTACACCCTGGACAAGTCGCCACCTCAACACAGATAGACAGACAACATTCTCTTATTATTATAATCAAATGACAGCAGTCATTTCCATTTCTAATATAAGTGTTTAGGCCCACTTACAATGACAATAACCACAAATATTGTTTTTCATGAACTGTGTACTTGTATGGTTTGTCTGGGTGGAGGTCCTGCTTTGGAAATAGTTTGTACCGCTTTCAGACATTGCATTTAGTTCCCATTAAAACATCCACATGTTGCACAATGAGATGTAAGCAGGGGATCGTGTGTACATTCCTGCAACTTCCTGTTTGTAAAACATATATTTTTATTAGTATTTATTTAATATACTAACAGCATTTCATGATTAATATTTATAAATGAAGATTCCTAATAAATGACACTAGAATAAGCACACACTTGATTGGTAAATCATAGTGTAACGACCTGGAATGACAATTTATGTGTGGTGTTGGAGTTGTCCGACTTTTTGTGTGGCTGTAAACGCATCACTGGCTAAGTGCCATATGTGCATGTGTTGGCGCAAGTGAGAAAGAGCGAGCGGCTGCTGTTGATATAAAAAAGTTGCTTTTGGTCTGGTTTGTACTGCAGAAAATGACCACTTTTGCTAGATATCTTTTTTTTTACTAATGTTTTGGTGATGTGTTTATGGCCGACAATAAAGAGTTTTGCTCAGTAAAGTGATGGATGGAATTCATGTCCTCAAAGCGTCTCGACAGACGTTACAATATTTGAACAATGATGACGAAAACTGTTTTCTCTGTCGTGTCCGTGTGTCGAAAATTGTTATGCGCTTATTTTTTTATTTGATTTTGTGCGTGGCATAGATTTGCCGTGCGCAGAGGACGCTTGAGCAGTGCGCAATTGCACAGGCGCGCACCTTAGAGGGAACGTTGAGTCAACGTCGTTGACTGTAAGTTATATAATTTGAAGTGAATTATATTTATGTAGCGCTTTTCTCTAGTGACTCAAAGCACTTTTACATCGTGAAAGCCAACATCTAAGTTACATTTAAAGCAGTGTGGGTGGCACTGGGAGCAGGTGGGTAAAGTGTCTTGCCCAAGGACACAACGGCAGCGACTAGGATGGCGGAAGCGGGGATCGAACCTGGAACCCTCGAGTTGCTGGCGCGGCCACTCTACCAACCGAGCTGTACCGCCCTAGTGGATGTTCCTGCCCAATTATTTGCACTTAAAAATACATGTTTGTAGTAATAAATATCATTAATTAATGTGTTCAATTACAGTAAGTGTGTTTATCCTAACATCCCTGCCGTGGGGCGGTATAGTTCGGTTGGTAGAGTGGCCGTGCCGGCAACTTGAGGGTTCCAGGTTCGGTCCCCGCTCCGAACGGTTCCCACAAGGTTGGGAAGATGGAATTGTCCAAAATGTTTTGGTATCCTGGAGCATTCAAAGTTCCTTTCACTGGAACTAAGGGGCCAAGCCCAACTCCTGAAAAACAACTCCACGCCATAATTCCTCCTCCACCAAATTTCACACTCGGCCCAATTCAGTCCGAAATGTAGCGTTCTCCTGGCAACCTCCAAACCCAGACTGGTCCATCAGATTGCCAGATGGAAAAGCCTGATTTATTACTCCAGAGAAGGCGTCTCCACTGCTCTAGAGTCCAGTGGCGACGTGCTTTACACCACCGCATCCCACGCTTTGCATTGGACTTGGGGATGTATGGCTTAGATGCAGCTGATCGGCCATGGAAACCCATTCCACGAAGCTCTCTACATACTGTATGTGGGCTAATTGGAGAAGTTTGGAGCTCTGTAGCAACTGACTGTGCAGAAAGTCTTTGCACTATGACCCCTCTCTGTCAGTTCACGTGGCCTACCACTTGGTGGCTGAGTTGCTGTCGTTCCCAAACTCTTCCATTTTCTTAACTTTGGAATATTTAGGAGCGAGGAAATTTCACGACTGGATTTGTTGCACAGGTGGCATCCTATAACAGTTCCACGCTGGAAATCACCGAGAGCGGCCCATTCTTTCACAAATGTTTGTAGAAACAGTCTCCGTGCCTAAGTGCTTGATTTTATGCACCTGTGGCCGGGCCAAGTGATTAGGACACCTGATTCTCATCATTTGGATGGCTGGCTGTAAGCTTTTCTACTTACAGTCCCACAGATTCACACTGGAAGCCAGTTGCGCACATTTGACAGGGTTTAATATGGGTTGTTTTCAGTTTTTCCAACATGCACATTTATTTGACTTTTCAGTCTCTCCGGTCCTCCTCTCCCTACTGAAATAAAGTTTTTCAATATAAACGGGGATAGCAGATCCATTCTATGTGTCATACTTGATCATTTCGCGATATTGCCATATTTTTGCTGAAAGGATTTAGTAGAGAACATCGACGATAAAGTTCGCAACTTTTGGTCGCTGATAAAAAAAAAGCCTTGCCTGTACTGGAAGTAGCGTGACGTCACAGGTTGAAAGGCTCCTCACATTTCCCCATTGTTTACACCAGCAGCGAGAGCGATTCGGACCGAGAAAGCGACGATTACCCCATTAATTTGAGCCAGGATGAAAGATTTGTGGATGAGGAACGTGAGAGTGAAGGACCAGAGTGCAGTGCAGGACGCATCTTTTTTCGCTCTGACCGTAACTTAGGTACAAGCTGGCTCATTGGATTCCACACTCTCTCCTTTTTCTATTGTGGATCACGGATTTGTATTTTAAACCACCTCGGATACTATATCCTCTTGAAAATGAGAGTCGAGAACGCGAAATGGACATTCACAGTGACTTTTATCTCCACGACAATACATCGGCGAAGCACTTTAGCTACGGAGCTAACGTGATTGGGCTTAACTGCAGATAGAAACAAAAGAAATAACCCCTGACTGGAAGGATAGACAAAACATCAACAATACTATTAAACCATGGACATGTAACTACACGGTTAATGCTTTCCAGCCTGGCGAAGCGTAACAATGCTGTTGCTAACGACGCCATTGAAGCTAACTTAGCAACGGGACCTCACAGAGCTATGCTAAAAACATTAGCTATCCACCTACGTCAGCCAGCCCTCATCTGCTCATCAACGCCCGTGCTCTCCTGCGTTCCAGCGATCGACGGAGCGACGAAGGACTTCACCCGATCATCCGTGCGGTCGGCGGCTAGCGTCGGATTGCGCGTCTGCTATCCAAGTCAAAGTCCTCCTGGTTGTGTTGCTGCAGCCAGCCGCTAATACACCGATCCCACCTACAGCTTTCTTCTTTGCAGTCTCCATTGTTCATTAAACAAATTGCAAAAGATTCACCAACACAGATGTCCAGAATACTGTGGAATTTTGAGATGAAAACCGAGCTTTTTGTATTGGATACAATGGTGTCCGAATACTCCCGTTTAACTAGTGACGTCACGCGCATACGTCATCATACATAGACGTTTTCAACCGGAAGTTTGGCGGGAAATTTAAAATTGCACTTTATAAGTTAACCCGGCCGTATTGGCATGTGTTGCAATGTTAAGATTTCATCATTGATGTATAAACTATCAGACTGCGTGGTCGCTAGTAGTGGCTTTCAGTAGGCCTTTAAAGACAACAGATGATTAGTTTAACACGTACCACCTGCGCAAACTAATGATCTGCCAGCTGTGTCTCGCCGTCAGCACATGCCACGCCCCCGTCTGATGGCGCTCTGTTTTCAGCACCCTGGACAGAGGCGCTGATCACAATCCCCTTCCACAGTGGCCAAATACTTTTGGCAATGTGGTGTATTTGTGCTGATTGAGGAACACAAATGACAGCATGGACATTAAAAAGGTTTTACTCTCAACCTGAATAACAGAATATGATTAGTGGGGTTGTGTGTCACCATTGTACACATGCAGTGTTTCCCACACATTCATTTATTTGTGGCGGCCCGCCACGAAAGAATTACGTCCGCCACAAATAAAAAAATAAAATCAAAATATTTTTTTTTTTTTTTTTTTTTTTTTTTTTTTTGGTCCTGTCCAGCTTCTCAGGCAAATTATATAGTTGATGTAGATGCCCATATAGGCTGTTCAGATTTACTTTACAAAAGAGAAGTGTAGGATACTTCTCTTGTTGCCTTATTTGTATTTGACCACTACTGTTTTCTGTTTATTTGTTACTGACTGTGGCAGGACACCTGTGCCTCTGTTTCACTTTATGTTGCTGGTAAATAATATGGTTGTAGTAGTAGGCTAAAGTTAAATTATTTAGTATCGGCAGAGCTTTAAAAGACATTTTAGCTTTTATATTTTATAAGATATATTTTTTGTAAGAACCACAATTAATAAATATATTTCAGTGAATAACTTATTGTTCAAATCTGTATATAAATATGTACATAAAGTGTTGTAATTATATTGTAAAATGGATGGATGGACGTTTAAAACAAAACTGTTATTATTAAATAGTAAGTATACATTTTTTGAGCCTTTTTAGAGAAAATCATATCATTGTAGTAAATTATGCAAATTATTCGATTATGTCATGGTGACCACGCCCATAGCCACGCCCCCACCGCCACAGGTATCTTGGCAGTTTATGGGAAACTCTGACATGACTTCACCCGTACATGATGACGTGTGTGTCTGCAGGACTTTGTGGATGTCAGCCCCCCGCAGAGGAACTGGAAGGGCATCGCCATCTCGCTTTTGGTGATTGCGGCCGTCTGCTCGCTCATCACCATGTCCGTGGTGGTCCTCACGCCTGGTACGACATACGGGGTGCAGTAACATTGTCGTCAGGTTTTTCCTTGATTCGACAGTTCTTTCCTTTCCTTTCCTCAGCTGAACTCCCAGCCAGCAGCAAGTCCGCGCTGACGGTGGAGGATCTGTACTCGTCAGAGTTCAGCGTGCACAGCCCCGAAGCCACATGGATCAGCGGTAAGCACTCGAGAGAGAGAGAGAAACCTGCATGTAAACTGCCTGCAGGGAACTGTGTCCACTGGTGTTACAGGTCTGCTTGCAGGGAACTGTGTCCACTGGTGTTACAGGTCTGCTTGCAAAGAACTGTGTCCACTGGTGTTACAGATCTGCTTGCAAAGAACTGTGTCCACTGGTGTTACAGGTCTGCTTGCAAAGAACTGTGTCCACTGGTGTTACAGGTCTGCTTGCAAAGAACTGTGTCCACTGGTGTTACAGGTCTGCTTGCAAAGAACTGTGTCCACTGGTGTTACAGGTCTGCTTGCAAAGAACTGTGTCCACTGGTGTTACAGGCCTGCTTGCAAAGAACTGTGTCCACTGGTGTTACAGGTCTGCTTGCAAAGAACTGTGTCCACTGGTGTTACGGGTCTGCTTGCAAAGAACTGTGTCCACTGGTGTTACAGGTCTGCTTGCAAAGAACTGTGTCCACTGGTGTTACAGGTCTGCTTGCAAAGAACTGTGTCCACTGGTGTTACAGGTCTGCTTGCAAAGAACTGTGTCCACTGGTGTTACAGGTCTGCTTGCAAAGCAGGCAAATCCACATCACGTAATAACAATCAATTTTGGTTTTTTCATTATAGAAATTATTTTCCCCCATTATCACTGCAGCTTCCTTGATGGATTTTCCTCGCGTACGATTGCAAAGCACGACCTCAAATTGAAAGACTACTATATTATAAATGCACTCTTACTCCCCCCCCACCAGCAGAACAGTTTTTAATCGACTTGTCCTAAAACAAAAACACCATCCGACCACATAATGAGACCAAAAACCTTGAATCTGGTAACAAAATTAAAATTGAATCAATCAATCAGTCAATGTTTACTTATATAGCCCTAATATCACAAGTGTCTCAAAGGGCTGCACAAGCCACGACGACGTCCTCGGTTCAGATCCCACATAAGGGCAAGGAAAAACTCACAACCCAGTGGGACGTCAATGTGAATGACTATGAGAAACCTTGGAGAGGACCGCAGATGTGGAACGCAGGTGAGCACGGGTGTTGATGAGCAGATGAGGGCTGGCTGGCGTAGGTGGATAGCTAATGTTTTTAGCATAGCTCTGTGAGGTCCCGTTGCTAAGTTAGCTTCAATGGCGTCGTTAGCAACAGCATTGTTAAGCTTCGCCAGGCTGGAAAGCATTAACCGTGTATTTACATGTTCATGGTTTAATAGTATTGTTGATTTTCTGTCTATCCTTCCAGTCAGGGGTTTATGTATTTTGTTTTTATCTGCATTTGAGCCCGATGCTATCACGTTAGCTCCCTAGCTAAGTTAGCTTCAATGGCGTCGTTAGCAACAGCATTGTTAACCTTCACCAGGCTGGAAAGCATTAACCGTGTAGTTACATGTCCACGGTTTAATAGTATTGTTGATTTTCTGTCCATCCTTCCAGTCAGGGGTTTATTTATTTTGTTTCTATCTGCAGTTAAGCCCGATGCTATCACGTTAGCTCCGTAGCTAAAGTGCTTCGCCGATGTATTGTCGTGGAGATAAAAGTCACTGTGAATGTCCATTTCGCGTTCTCGACTCTCATTTTCAAGAGGATATAGTATCCGAGGTGGTTTAAAATACAAATCCGTGATCCATAATAGAAAAAGGAGAAAGTGCGGAATCCAATGAGCCAGCTTGTACCTAAGTTACGGTCAGAGCGAAAAAAGATACGTCCTGCGCTGCACTCTAGTCCTTCACTCTCACGTTCCTCATCCACGAATCTTTCATCCTGGCTCAAATTAATGGGGTAATCGTGGCTTTCTCGGTCTGAATCGCTCTCGCTGCTGGTGTAAACAATGGGGAAATGTGAGGAGCCCTTCAACCTGTGACGTCACGCTACTTCCGGTACAGGCAAGGCTTTTTTTTTTTTATCAGCGACCAAAAGTTGCGAACGTTATCGTCGATGTTCTCTACTAAATCCTTTCAGCAAAAATATGGCAATATCGCGAAATGATCAAGTATGACACATAGAATGGATCTGCTATCCCCGTTTAAATAAAAAAAAAATCATTTCAGTAGGCCTTTAATTCTAGCCTTATTTAGCCATTCCTTTACCACTTTTGACGTGTGTTAGGGGTCATTGTCCTGTTGGAACACCCAACTGCGCCCAAGACCCAACCTCCTGGCTGATGGTTTTAGGTTGTCCTGAAGAATTTGGAGGTAATCCTCCTTTTTTCATTGTCCCATTTACTCTCTGTAAAGCAGCAGTTCCATCGGCAGCCAAACAGGCCCAGAGCATAATACTGCCACCACCATGCTTGACGGTAGGCCTGGTGTTCCTGGGATTAAAGGCCTCACCTTTTCTCCTCCAAACATATTGCTGGGTGTTGTGGCCAAACAGCTCAATTTTTGTTTCATCTGACCACAGAACTTTCCTCCAGAAGGTCTTATTGAGCTGTTTTTGGTTACCTTATTGGCCATTTTCAGAAAAAAACATGACCCAAACAGTTACTCTTTTGGAGTTTTCTGACTGGCAAAAGGTGTTTACACGGTACGAGGTTTGCTTAAAAAGGGACAAAAGGAGTTCCACTGTCGTTTCCATCAATTGTGAAGTTGTGGCAGGTGAGCATTATGTGTGTGTGTGTGTGTGCTTTGGCAAGCTATTTGAAGATAATGGTGTCTGTGGCGTCAGATGGAGGTATAAAACCCGTATAAGACACACACCATTTGAGGCGTCTCCTGCTGACCTGCAGGCCAGGAACACAGATGGCTTCACAGTGTCGTGTTAGATTCAGAGCACAACAGCTCCACAGCAACTGAGACCAGTAATAATAATAATAATAACAGAGTCGGTGTGAGCAATCATTCATTGATACACACATTCATTTAGTGCGGGTTAGCTTTGTGGTAACTCTTTTAATTAAAGGCTCCTTGCCAAGGCCTCTGTCGCTAATGCATCTCTTCAATCAGCGCACAAGAGAGATGGTAGCCATCCCATCTTGGCGTGTGTTTTTATTCATCGATTGCATTGATTCAGTCCATGAGACGGAAGCGAGAATGGATATTCTGTTGCTTCCAGTCAATTAGGGTTGTCCCGATACCAATATTTTGGTACCGGTACCAAAATGTATTTCGATACTTTTCTAAATAAAGGGGACCACAAAAAATGGCATTATTGGCTTTATTTGAACAAAAAAGCTTAAGATACATTAAACATATGTTTATTATTGCAAGTTTGTCCTTAAATAAAATAGTGAACATATAAGACAACTTGTCTTTTAGTAGTAAGTAAACAAACAAAGGCTCCTAATTAGTCTGCTGACATATGCAGTAACATATTGTGTCATTTATACACCTATTATACCATTATTATTATTACTAAAAAAGTAAATAATAAATAATAGGGAGATCTGAGCTGAGTAAACATTGATTGATTGATCAATCAATCAATCAATTTATTTATATAGCCCTAATATCACAAGTGTCTCAAAGGGCTGCAAAAGCCACAACGACATCCTCGGTTCAGAGCCCACATAAGGGCAAGGAAAAACTCACAACCCAGTGGGCTGTCAATGTGAATGACTATGAGAAACCTTGGAGAGGACTGCAGATGTGCGTGACCCCCCCCCCCCCCCCTATGGGAAACTGGATGCAATTGACGTCGAGTGTGTCTAACATAATATTGTGAAAGTCCAGTCCATAGTAGATCTAACATAACAGTGAGAGTCCAGTCCATAGTGAATCTAACATAATAGTGAGAGTCCAGTCCATAGTGGATCTAACATAATAGTGAGAGTCCAGTCCATAGTGGATCTAACATAATAGTGTGAGAGTCCAGTCCATAGTGGATCTAACATAATAGTGAGATTCCAGTCCATAGTGGATCCAACATAATAGTGAGATTCCAGTCCATAGTGGATCTAACATAATAGTGAGATTCCAGTCCATAGTGGATCTAACATAATAGTGAGATTCCAGTCCATAGTGGATCTAACATGATAGTGTGAGAGTCCAGTCCATAGAGGATCTAACATAATAGTGAGAGTCCAGTCCATAGTGGATCTAACATAATGGTGAAAGTCCAGTCCATAGTGGATCTAATATAATAGTGAGATTCCAGTCCATAGTGGATCTAACATAATAGTGAGATTCCAGTCCATAGTGGATCTAACATAATAGTGAGATTCCAGTCCATAGTGGATCTAACATAATAGTGAGAGTCCAGTCCATAGTGGATCTAACATAATAGTGAGATTCCAGTCCATAGTGGATCTAACATAATAGTGAGATTCCAGTCCATAGTGGATCTAACATAATAGTGAGAGTCCAGTCCATAGTGGATCCAACATAATAGTGAGATTCCAGTCCATAGTGGATCTAACATAATAGTGTGAGAGTCCAGTCCATAGTGGATCTAACATAATAGTGAGAGTCCAGTCCATAGTGGGGCCAGCAGGAGACCATCCCGAGCAGAGACGGGTCAGCAGCTCAGAGATGTCCCCAACCGATGCACAGGTGAGCGGTCCACCCTGGTTCCCGACTCTGGACAGCCAGCACTTCATCCATGGCCACCGGACCTGTGCCCTCCCCCCGCCCCCTCCACAAGGGAGAGGGGGGCAGAGGATTGATTGATAAATGGAAATAAAATAGAACATATTGCAATAAGAATAAAAAAAAAAGCAACAATAACAATAAAAATATAACAGTAACAATAAGAATATAACAGTGGAAACTAGGCAGTAGTGACCATGTTATGAACATGTATTGCACTGTTATTGCTGTTTATTGCACTGTTTTTTGTCGCAGTTTATTTCAGTATTGCTATAGTTTTGCGTCCCCTGTCATCCTAGTACCCCCCATCTCCCCGAGAGGAGTTGTACAGTCTGATGCCGTGTGCCACAAAATAGTTTTTGAGTCTATTAGTCCTGCACTTGGGATGAAGCAGTCTAGCACTTTAGAGAGCTGTGTGTGACTTAACAAGATGGCGCCAGCTTGTTCGGCGAGTCGTC
Source organism: Entelurus aequoreus (assembly GCF_033978785.1). NCBI lineage: Eukaryota > Metazoa > Chordata > Actinopteri > Syngnathiformes > Syngnathidae > Entelurus > Entelurus aequoreus. The sequence goes on from NC_084731.1 coordinate 7,526,184, forward strand.
TGTCTCGAAGCCTCTGTTTTTTGTTTGCTGTAGCCTCATTTTTATGCACTTACTGGGATGTCTCTGCTCTACTGTGCTATGATCGCCAAGCACTGTTTAATATCCGAGCTCAAAACTTTAGCGAGACATGGGTACCCAGATTCGACTCGGGGAATTGGACAAACCCCCCTCGCGTGCTGTCAGGTATCCCCGCTTACCTGCGTCGTGCGAACAAAACGTTCTGGCTCAATGACTTCTTTACCACCCGAGAGTTGGGTTTTATGTTCCTCACCGAGACCTGGCTGACTGTTGGAGACAATGTGGCGTTCTCCGAATTGCTTCCACCGGACTGTGATTTCCTCAACTCCCCCAGGACTACAGGCAGGTGCGGAGGAGGTTTAGCCTCGGTTTACAAATCTTCGTTCACTTGTCGGCAGATTCCACACGTTACCTATGCTAGTTTTGAACTACAACTCTTTGAATTAATTCTGTCTCCCCCTGTTCTGTGCGCAGTGGTATATCGTCCACCTAAATTCAACAAAGACTTTTTACATCACTTTGCTGATTTTCTATCGGGGATTTTGGTGAATTACGACCAAATTGTAATTTGCGGCGATTTTAATGTTCATGTTTGCTGCCAATCAAAACCTCTGGCCCGAGATTTTCTGAATCTCCTTGATTCATTTGACCTCAAGCAATCTGTCATTGGCCCGACACACGAAAAGGGACATACTTTAGATCTCGTGGTATCCTATGGTTTATCTGTTTCTGTAAATGAAATATGTGCTATGTCTCTCTCCGACCATTCACCAATTTTGTTTACAACGGTAATCCCGTGCTCTGGCAATAATTCCAGCTATGTCCCCGAGCGCCGCTCACGCATGATCAACCCTTCAACTGCTGCTATGCTTTCAGTTGCCTTCAATAGTCATTCAATCTGTGCACTGGGTGTAAACTGTGATTTTACTGCTGACGAGATTTTTTCCATGTTTACCTCGGCTTGCACTGATATTTCGGACTCTGTTGCGCCCCTTAGATCCAAACGTAGCAAAGCTTTTCTAACACCATGGCTAAATAACTCTACGCGCGCTCTCAGACGCGCGGAGCGAAAGTGGGTGAAGGATAGGCTTCATGTCTCCCTCCAAATCCTGCGGGACTCCGTGTCTGAATACCAGCGAGCCGTAAAAGCATCGAAAACAAAGTATATTTCTACCTTGATCTCCAGTAACAGTCATAAACCCCAAGTTCTTTTTAAAGTTTTAAATTCTCTCATCAACCCCCGTGATGTGTCACCTGTTGTCCCCTCACCTGTCCTCTGTGAAAGTTTCTTAAACTTCTTCATTGACAAAATCTCTGCACTCAGACCATCTGACACCTCCGCTCCTCCTCTCCCTCCCCCCTCCCCCGCTTCCCCAGCTTGCTGTTTTCGAGCCTATCTCCCTCTCCTCCCTCTCGGACGCAGTCAAACACCTGCGGCCCACATATTGCCCATCAGATAGCCCTCCCTCTCGCCTTCTCAAAGAAGTCCTTGATTCAGTTGGCCCTACTATTTTATGGTTGATTAACACCTGCCTCTCCTCCGGATATGTCCCGGCTGCTTTTAAGCATGCTGTGGTGCAGCCTTTAATTAAAAAGAAAAATCTTGACACCTCTGTTCTTTCTAACTTTAGGCCTATCTCTCAGTTACCCTTTCTGTCCAAAATCCTTGAGAGAGTAGCGTATGTCCAGTTACAATCTTTTCTAGCTGTAAATAACATCCACGAGAAATTCCAATCTGGTTTCAAAACATCTCACAGCACTGAAACGGCACTCCTGAGGGTGCAAAACGATCTGCTTCTGGCCGCTGACTCTGGTAGTCCTGTGATCCTGATGCTTTTGGACCTCACAGCTGCCTTTGACACAGTGGATCACAGGATTCTACTGTCACGACTGAAGCAGTACGTGGGCATCTCAGGTGTAGCCCTAAGCTGGTTTCAGTCCTACCTAACTGACCGGAGTTTCTCTGTGCAGCTAGGAGACTTTCTCTCCTCGGTGGCCCCCCTTACTTGTGGTGTTCCTCAGGGGTCAATCCTGGGTCCCATACTCTTCCTACTGTACATTCTACCTTTAGGTGAAATCCTGGTCAAGCACAATGTCCCATTCCACTGTTATGCCAATGATGTTCAGATCTATTTACCTCTTAAGGCCACAGGACAGGTCGCACTTCAACCACTGCTTGACTGTCTGACTGACATTAAAGCATGGATGAGTGCTAACTTCCTCAACCTTAATGAGAGCAAGACCGAGATAATCATCTTCGGCGATACATCTCCAGTCTCGTTTGTCAGTGCTCTAGGTCCTCTGGGTGTAAACATCCGGTCCTCCGTGAGAAATCTCGGTGTGATCTTTGATAGTGCCTTCAAATTCACCAAGCAGGTCAGCTCAGTGGTTAGTACCAGCTTTTACCATCTCAGAACCCTAGCAAAGACCAAGGCCTATCTCTTCCAGAGCAACCTGGAGACTGCTATCCACGCCTTCATCACACACCGGCTAGACAACAATAACTCACTGTACGCTGGCATTGATCAGGCATCACTCCGCCGTTTGCAGCTTGTGCAAAACGCGGCTGCCCGTCTCCTCACCAGTACCGAAAAACGCGAGCACATCCCCCCAGTGCTGGCCTCACTCCACTGGCTCCCTGTCCGTCACCACATTGATTTTAAATTACTTTTAAATGTTTTTAAATCCCTAAATGGTCTGGCCCCACAATACTTAACCGAGCTGCTGCATCACCATACCTCGTCTAGAGCCTTGAGGTCAGCTGACCAAATGCTTTTGGCGGTCCCCAGATCCAGGCTAAAGACCAGAGGGGACAGAGCCTTTTCCGTTGCCGCCCCTAAGCTCTGGAACAGCCTTCCCCTCCACATTAGGACAGCCCGGAGCCTGGGGGTCTTCAAAACCCTCCTTAAGACCTACCTCTTCTCGCTGGCCTTTGACCCGAGCTGAGTCCGCCCACTAGGCCACCATTTCTAGTCCCCCCCCCCTCCCACCCCTTCGCTTTAGTTGTATTTTACAATTTGTCGCACTTTTATTATTATTATTTTTTATTCTGCAAATTTTTTAAACTTTTTATTTGACTCCTTTTACCGTATTGCATTTGCACTATCTTGTTTAGCACATTCATTGTTTATGTTCTTTGTTTGTTTTTTGTTTTGCTTAGTTTTTTTGTTTTTTGTTTGCTCCATGCTTTTTTAACCTGTAAAGCACGTTGGTTCAATCTAAAAAGTTGTTGAAAATGTGCTATATAAATAAAGTTGACTTGACTAGCACTGAACAGGATCTGGCTACTGATAACAGTATGCAGAGGGTGACTGGCATCATCCATGACGCTCACTAGTTGTTCTACAGTCCTCTTCTCTGCCACCGTCACCAGAGAGTCCAGTTTTATTCTGAGACAGCAAACGGGATACCAGGGAGCCAATCGTCGAGCCCTGACTGGAGGGCGAGGCAGGCATAAATAGCAGCCAGCTGATTGACAACAGAATCAGAATCAGAAGAGTTTTTATTGCCATTGTTTGAGAACGGGTTCACAAACTAGGAATTGTGCCTGATGGCCGAGGGGAAAAAACTGTTCAGGTGGCGGAAGTCTGGGTCTGGATGGACCGTAGTCTTCTGCCTGAGGGGTTGAGGGGAGAATAGTTTGTGTCCAGGGTGAGAAGAGTCAGCTTTGACGCCTCCTGGAGGAGAACAGGTCCTGGAGGGGTGGGAGTTTGCAGCCAATAACCTTCTCAGGTGTGGCCAGGCTGCCAATCAGCAGCAGGTGAGGGGAAACAAGCAGGAAATGGAACCAAAATAAGAGCGCTGACAGGAAATAAACACCAACCGGGGAAACACAACCCGACGTGATTGTGACAGATCGTCACACCAATTAACTAAGATAATAATAATTATAATATTAATAATAATAATAGATTTTATTTGTAAAAAAGCACTTCACATTCAGTAAACAACCTCAAAGTGCTACAGTGTATTAATAAAAATAAAAATAAAAGATAATAAAAAATTAATAAAAATTAAAACTAGAACAGCCATGTAGCTAAAACTAGTATGCATATATCTAAAAAAAGGGTTTTTTTTTTTGTTTTTTAAAAAAAAAAGGGTTTTTAGGCCTTTTTTAAAAGCATCCACAGTCTGTGGTGCCCTCAGGTGGTCAGGAAGAGCGTTCCACAGACTGGGAGCGGCGGTGCAGAAAGTCCGGTCTCCCATTGTTCGTAGCTTTGTCCTCGGAGGTTGGAGGAGGTTAGCCTGTAGTTATTTGAGGTAGAGGGGGGCATTTCCATGGAGGCACTGGTGGGCTAGTAGGGAGACTTTGAATTCAATCCTGAGTGGAACAGGAAGCCAGTGAAAGGATTTGAGAGTTGGTGTGACATGGATATAGCAGCACTATTCTGTATGTATTGCAGCTTCTGGATGTTCTTGCTGGGGATCCCGACAAGAAGTGCATTGCAGTAGTCTAGCCTGGAGGCAAATTTATTTAAGATAAATTGATTATTATAAATTGATTATAAATTATTCAAGATAAATTTAATACACACAAGTTCCCGACCTAAGGCTGAAATAGAGTAAATGTAAAGCAACATACTCAGTTTGATGTCAGTCAATGTACTGATCGTGGATTTGTAGAATTACAAAAGAGGTGGTCCATGCCTATAACCACCATCTCTATATTCTGTATACACGTCTCTCTGCTACACACAAGTCCTCCATTTTGCTGAATGAATAAATGAAAATTCCAATGAAAGTTTATTCAGAAGAGACGACACTCCGGTGTTTTATCATCTTTTAGACGGGCCGTCTGAAAAAAAGATCAATGCGATGCGTAAGTGATGAAGATTTAGAAACACACTTGGAGCCGCTCGGACTAATTGCTGTCCCATTAGTTGTCGGCCAGAATGGATGACGTGCTCACAAGACGCAACGCAGACATGCGGCAATGAGGGACGAGGTGGATCCCTCCGGGCCCGGGAGGTGTTATGGATGTTATTTAAACAAGTGATGGAGTTTGATTCCATGACAAAACAAATCAAAGTCAGACTCTCCGGTAGGCGCTCAGACTAAGACCCTTACAAACACCTCAGGAAGCGTGAAGCAAGGTGAGCCTCTGGGAGGAAAAAAACCCCCAAAAACAAATCATCTCCAGGCCACTTCAGAGAAATGAAGCTGTGATTTCGTGCTCCTTGAAGCTTGTGCTAATCAAAGGCTGAATATCATCAAGCTACAATATCACAGCTATTGTTCCACCTCACACCAAAGGTGGTGTGCATTAATAGAACGACATCACAGGGATGTCAAACTGGTTTCCATTGAGGGCCACACTGTTATGTACGGTGTGGGGGGGCGTGGCCTGCGGACCTGCAGCGAAGCGGGGTGTGCCAGGACCGGTTTCGAGATTTGCGACAGGTGCGTAGATGGCACACCTGGGCTGGCTTATCTGATCACCGGTCGCTCTGTTAAAGAGCAGCAGCCGGGAAGTTGATGGTGGAGAGAAAACCCGAGCACGAACGAGAGTGAGGGCGAGACGGACAGAAATGACTGAAAACGAACACAAAAAACATTTATTGCAAAATAAAGCATTGTTCAGAAAGATGAACGAGGCGGTCATGTCCGTAATTGGTGGTCTGAAGAACCCGGAAGAGCAAGTCTTCCACATACGGCAAGGGAGAAGGAAATGGCACGACACAGGAAGTATCGCTCAAAAGGGTTAATCGAGCTTTGATGAGTGAGTGGAGTGTGTATGCTACTACGTGTGTGCATGCAAGATTATGTGCAGGAATGAACAAAAAAGGGTTATCAGGGGTTTGTTCTAGGTGTGTGTTTGGAGAGGCAAACAAGTCCAAAGGGGCTGGGCGGAAAGAGGTCCGTGATCCAAGCGGGAGGTCCGTGGGGGCTGGAGAGAGGCGTCCCGAGGTCCAGGTCCAAAGCGAGGGAAGTCGAGGATCGAGGGAGATCCAGGGAAGTGAGGCGCACAGCTCACTTCCAAGGCGATGGAGGATACTGTGGGAACAGGGAAAGGACAGGAACAAGTAAGCACAAGGAGAAAGGGAATATGGAGAGCAGACACAGGAGAGGAGCCAGAGACGCGAAGCTTACTGTCGGACAGAGAACTACGTTCCGGCGCTGGATCGTCGGCTGCGTTGGTTTTTATACCGTCGAGCCTCATCAGATCCAGGTGCGCCGATTGCAGATTGCCCACAGCCGTGTAGGCGCGTGGCCGCGGTCTGAGCGGGGCGCAAATTGGTGTGTCCGGCTTGCTGCTCATGGCAGTTATGGCTGCCATCAGAGGGCCGCTTGTACCAAACAGCAAAAAATGTATGAATATGCCTCCGGATTTCATTATTAATTATATAAATTGTTTTAAATAGACTGTCTATTTTACATTTACAAAATATTACTGTAAAATACAGTGTGTTTTTTTTTTGTTTTTTTACAAGATTTTACAGAAAATGGAAAAACAGTACCACTGTTTTTTAGGCGGGTTTTACGGAAAAATCTGACTTTTGGTGTTAAATTGACATTGGTTTTTACAACATTATATTGTTCATGGAAAAAACAGCACAAGTTTTTTTTTTTTAATTCTGGCAACTTAGCTGCCAGTTTTTCAACCGTAAAAACAAATGTACCGTCTTTCCATTTACAGTAATACACCGTCAAAAACAACAACCGTAGATTTTACGCTCAAAAACTGGCAGCTCCGTTAACAGAATTTTAATGGCAAAACAGTCGTTTTTCAATTTACAGTAATATGCTGAGCTGAGATAGGCTCCAGCACGGGGGCGACTCCGAAAGGGACAAGCGGTAGAAAATGGATGGATGGATGCTGTAAAGCAGTGGTCCCCAACCACCGGGTACCGGTCCGCAGACCGATTGGTACCGGGCCGCACAAGAAATTTAAATAAATAATTTTTTTTTTTTTTTTTTTTTTTTTTTTTTTTTAAAAATTAAATCAACATAAAAAACACAATATATACATCATATATCAATATAGATCAATACAGTCTGCAGGGATACAGTCCGTAAGCACACATAATTGTAATTCTTTATGAAAAAAATTTTTTTTTAATTTAATTTTTTTTTAATTTCACCCTCCCCCCGGTCCATGGGATACATTTTCAAGCGTTTACTGGTCCACAGCTACAAAAAGGTTGGGGACCACTGCTGTAACGTACAACGTAACATTTTTTTGTAATTTTTATTAATTTGATTGGTAGTTTGTTGTAAAGTTAAGTATTTTTATTTAGACAAAAACATGTTTGGAAGGTATGACAATATACTGTAATATTTGTTGCAAAATTGGGTACTAATAAAGTTGAAAAAGTATGCAATTTCAAGCAGTACACATATTTTTTCTGTCAAAATGAAAAAAAAAACAATTACATTTAGTGAGAAAATATGAAGTACTTTATTGACACATATCATATCATGTTTGCGGGCCAGATAAAAGGATGTTGCGGGCCAGATCTGTTTGACACCTGCAGTGTTTTATTTTACTATAATAAAACGGTGTTGTTGTTCAAACTGTGTGTAATGTTACAGTGGCCAAAACTATTAAATCAACAATTTTTACAATATTAACTATGAACAATAAAACACTGAATATTAACAACATATGAACGTGTGTGTGTGTGAATGTGGAAATAGTGTCAAAGCGCTTTGAGTAGCTTGAAGGTAGAAAAGCGCTATACAAGTATAACCCATTTACCATTTAAAATATTAACTATGACCAATAAAACACTGAATATTAAAGGCCTACTGAAAGCCACTACTACCGACCACGCAGTCTGATAGTTTATATATCAATGATGAAATCTTAACATTGCAACACATGCCAATACGGCCGGGTTAACTTATAAAGTGACATTTTAAATTTCCCGTTAAACTTCCGGTTGAAAACGTCTATGTATGATGACGTATGCGCGTGACGTCAATCGTTGAAACGGGAAGTATGCGGACACATTAAATCCTATACAAAAATCTCTGTTTTCATCTCAAAATTCCACAGTATTCTGGACATCTGTGTTGGTGAATCTTTTGCAATTTGTTTAATGAACAATGAAGACTGCAAAAAAGAAAGTTGTAGGTGGGATCGGTGTATTAGCGGCGGACTACAGCAACACAGCCAGGAGGACAGAGATGGATAGCAGACGCGCTAGCCGCCGAACTCACCTTAACTTCCTCCGTCTCGCCGACCGCATCTGTGATCGGGTGAAGTCCTTCGTCGCACCGTCGATCGCTGGAACGCAGGTGAGCACGGGTGTTGATGAGCAGATGAGGGCTGGCGTAGGTGGATAGCTAATGTTTTTAGCATAGCTCTGTGAGGTCCGGTTGCTAAGTTAGCTTCAATGGCGTCGTTAGCAACAGCATTGTTAACCTTCGCCAGGCTGGAAAGCATTAACCGTGTAGTTACATGTCCATGGTTTAATAGTATTGTTGATCTTCTGTCTATCCTTCCAGTCAGGGGTTTATTTATTTTGTTTCTATCTGCATTCGAGCCCGATGCTATCACGTTAGCTCAGTAGCTAAAGAGCTTCGCCGATGTATTGTCGTGGAGATAAAAGTCACTGTGAATGTCCATTTTGCGTTCTCGACTCTCATTTTCAAGAGGTGGTTTAAAATACAAATCCGTGATCCACAATAGAAAAAGGAGAGAGTGTGGAAAAAAGATATGTCTTGCACTGCATTCTAGTCCTTCACTCTAACGTTCCTCATCCACAAATCTTTCATCCTCGCTCAAATGAATGGGGTAATCGTCGCTTTCTCGGTCCGAATCGCTCTCGCTGCATTGAAAAATATAGGAAAATGTGAGGAGCCTTTCAACTGACTACGTCACGCTACTTCCGGTACAGGAAGTAGCGATCAAAAGTTGCAACTTTATCGTCGATGTTCTCTACTAAATCCTTTCAGCAAAAATATGGCAATATCGCGAAATGATCAAGTATGACACATAGAATGGATCTGCTATCCCCGTTTGAATAAAAAAATGTCATTTCAGTAGGCCTTTAACAACATATGAACGTCGCTCCTCTTTTACTTCTCAGACCAGCGTCTCAATAGTTGTGTATATTTTACAATCAAGCAAAACACAACATAAATGTAGCAATGCCTTTCTAGAGGAAAAAAATGTCTCTGGGGCGGGGCCAATGTGTATGTGTGCATAAGTTATATATATACTATGAACAATAAAACACTGAATATTAGCAACATATGAACATGTGTGTGTGGATGAGTGAATGTGGAAATAGTGTCAAAGCGCTTTGAGTGCCTTGAAGGGAGAAAAGCGCTATACAAGTATGACCCATTTACCATTAACTATGCTTATTGTAATGTTTAGTTCCTAGCACCTCCTGGAATGACTTGGATCTTCATTCTTGCCGTAGTTCTTGCGATCCAAATGTGCGTGGTTCAGGGGTAAAGTGCCTGGTTTCTGGTTATTTGATAGTGGTAAAGGTTTTGTAAGGGGCCTTTTTGGCAGACCCGTCAGCGATCCTGTTCTGTCTCCCTGTAATGTTTGTGTCAGGTTCAAACACTGATGACATCTGTTAAACAAGACAAGAAGCAAAGAATCAAACTGAGATCGGTAGGTTGGAGTTCAAATCCCAGCCGAGTCATACCAAAGACTATAAAAATGGGACCCATAACCTCCCTGCTTGGCACTCAGCAACAAAGGGTTGGAGTTGGGGGTTAAATCACCAAAATGATTCCCGGGCGTGGCGCCGCTGCTGCCCACTGCTCCCCAAGGGGATGGGTCAAATGCAGAGGACAAATTTCACCACATCTAGTGTGTGTGTGACAATCATTGGTACTTTAATCTTTAATCTTAATCTTAATTAAATTTGGACTCAATTTTGAGGAGAGACGCGGCAACTGTACTCTCTGTACAGTCTTGCACCACGCTCTGACGAAAAAGGTTTCCGTCTCCTCCTTTATTTGGACACTCCCTGTTTACACAACAACATCTGCTTCCAAAGGAATGGGGGGTATGTAAACAGCTCTTGTTTTTGGTCACATTGAAAACAAAAGAAGAAGATGCCTCGGGCTTGGGTTAGTCCTGGATTCAGTTTGGGCAGATCTTCGATGACAATAGATAACCCCTCCCGTCTCCTCCCATCGTACATAATGGAAATTTCCAAGCCTTTGCTTGGTGCAACAAAGACAGCCTCTTGTCTGTTCATTGGGAACTCAGAACGGAAAGTTTTTTGATCATTTAAATACCATTTTTTTGACAGTTTGTCTGCTCTAGAATGGGATTGCTCCGAAAATCTTAATTTCTCCTCGGGGATTAATAAAGTACTTCTGATTCTGGTTCTGATCCTGTAATTATGGAGTACAGTAACATTGGTGCACATGGTACAAAGTTGTTTGCAGAACAAGGACAAATCCATCTCCTCAGAAGTGAGTATTTGTTGTTTGTCTGTTTTTTTAACAAATGTACCCATTTTAGAATAAAACTGAACCTGTTATGCAAAACAGAAATGTCGCTGTCAGGAGGATAAACAAGTTCTACTTTCATGTCATAATGAGGTTCTACGACGGTGTGGGAGAAGGCTTAGCGTGACCTTCCAAAATATAAACACAAAGAACAAAACGAAGCCAGGTTCCCTTTGAGCTCTTGGTATGTTCTCGCCAAATCACGGCCGTCACGCTCATCACGATGTTGCCATGGGAACCGTACATCGGTTTGTTTGTGTGTTGCGAGATGACCCGAAATTAGTTTTTTGATTTGCATTTAAGAATTGGAAATAGAATGAACGGAAGGTACACGGACCGTATTCTGTCCTTATTGGTCGTTATTTATACTTTTTGAATAAATGATGTGATCATGTTCATCAGTCAACTCATTGGTGTTAATTCTCAATCTATCAAGATAAAAAAAAATAATACCAAAATCAAATTACAAGATGCCATGGTAACACTTTAGTATGGGGAACATATTGTAAGTAACGAAGACTTAATTAAGAGTTATTTGGACACTAGGGGAACATATTGTAAGTAACAAAGACTTAATTTAGAGTTATTGGGTTGGGGTTGGGGTTTTGGTTGGGGTTGGGGTTAGGGTTAGGGTTAGGATTAGAGTTAGGGTTAAGATTAGGATTAGGGTTAGGGTTAGGCATAAAGAAAAAGAGTTGGTTAGGGTTAGGGCTAGGGTTGGGGTTGGGGTTAGGGTTAAAGTTAGAGGGTTAGGGTTGGGGTTAGGGTTAGGGTTAGGGTTAGGATTAGGATTAGGGTTAGGCATAAAGAAAAAGGGTTGGTTAGGGTTAGGGCTAGGATTGGGGTTGGGGTTAGGGTTAGGGTCAGAGGGTTAGGGTTGGGGTTAGGGTTAGGGTTAGGTTTGGGTTATGGTTAGGGTTAGGCATAAAGAAAAAGAGTTGGTTAGTGTTAGGGTTGAGGTTGGGGTTGGGGTTGGGGTTAGGGTTAAGGTTAGAGGGGTAGGGTTGGGGTTAGAGTTGGGGTTAGGGTAAGGGTTAGGGTTAGGGTTAGGATTAGGGTTAGGGTTAGGCATAAAGAAAAAAGGGTTGGTTAGGGCTAGGGTTGGGGTTGGGTTTAAGGTTAGGGTTAGAGGGTTGGGGTTGGGGTTAGGGTTAGGATTAGGATTAGGGTTAGGGTTAGGCATAAAGAAAAAGGGTTGGTTAGGGTTAGGGCTAGGGTTGGGGTTGGGGTTAGGGTTAGAGGGTTAGGGTTAGGGTTAGGGTTAGGGTTAGAGGGGTAGGGTTGGGGTTAGGGTTGGGGTTAGGGTAAGGGTTAGGGTTAGGGTTAGGGTTAGGGTTAGGGTTAGGATTAGGGTTAGGGTTAGGGTTAGGCATAAAGAAAAAGGGTTGGTTAGGGCTAGGGTTGGGGTTGGGGTTAGGGTTAGGGTTAGAGGGTTGGGGTTGGGGTTGGGGTTAGGGTTAGGATTAGGATTAGGGTTAGGGTTAGGCATAAAGAAAAAGGGTTGGTTAGGGTTAGGGCTGGGGTTGGGGTTGGGGTTAGGGTTAGGGTTAGAGGGTTAGGGTTGGGGTTAGGGTTAGGGTTAGGATTGGAGTTAGGATCAGGATTAGGGTTAGGGTTAGGCATAAAGAAAAATAGTTGGTTAGGGTTAGGGCTAGGGTTGGGGTTAGGGTCAAGGTTAGAGGGTTGGGGTTAGGGTTGGGGTTAGGGTTAGGGTTAGGATTAGTGTTAGGGTTAAGGTTAGAGGGTTAGGGTTGGGGTTAGGGTTAGGGTTGGGGTTAGGGTTGGGGTTGGGTTAGGGTTAGGGTTAGGGTTAGGGCTAGGGTTGGGGTTAGGGTTAGAGGGTTAGGGTTGGGTTTGGGGTTAGGGTTAGGGTTAAGGTTAGGATTAGAGTTAGGGTTAGGATTAGGATTAGGGTTAGGCATAAAGAAAAATAGTTGGTTAGGGTTAGGGCTAGGGTTGGGGTTGGGGTTGGGGTTAGGGTTAAGGTTAGAGGGTTAGGGTTGGGGTTAGGGTTGGGGTTAGGGTTAGGATTAGGATTAGGGTTAGGGTTAGGCATAAAGAAAATGGGTTGGTTAGGGTTAGGGTTAGAGGGTTAGGGTTGGGGTTAGGGTTAGGGGTAGGATTAGAGTTAGGGTTAGGATTAGGATTAGGGTTAGGCATAAAGCAAAATAGGGTTAGGGTTGGGGTTGGGGTTAGGGTTAGGGTTAGAGGGTTAGGTTTGGGGTTAGGGTTGGGGTTAGGGTTAGGGTTAGGGTTAGGATTAGGATTAGAGTTAGGGTTAGGCATAAAGAAAAATATTTGGTTAGGGTTAGGGCTATGGTTGGGGTTGGGGTTAGGGTTAGAGTGTTAGGGTTGGGGTTAGGATTGGGGTTAGGTTTAGGGTTAGGATTAGGGTTGGGGTTGGGTTAAGGGTTAGGTTAAGGATTAGGATTAGGGTTAGGGTTAGGCATAAAGAAAAAGGGTTGGTTAGGGTTAGGGTTGGGGTTAGGGTTAGGGTTAGAGGGTTAGGGTTGGGGTTAGGGTTAGGGGTAGGATTAGCGTTAGGGTTAGGATTAGGATTAGGGTTAGGGTTAGGCATAAAGAAAAATAGGGTTAGGGTTGGGGTTAGGGTTAGGGTTAGGGTTAGAGGGTTATGTTTGGGGTTAGGGTTAGGGTTAGGATTAGGATTAGAGTTAGAGTTAGGCATAAAGAAAAAAGTTGGTTAGGGTTAGGGCTATGGTTGGGGTTGGGGTTAGGGTTAGAGTGTTAGGGTTGGGGTTAGGGTTGGGGTTAGGGTTGGGGTTGGGGTTGGGGTTAGGGTTAGGATTAGAGTTATGTTTAGGATTAGGATTAGGATTAGGATTAGGGTTAGGGTTAGGAATAAAGAAAAATAGTTGGTTAGGGTTAGGGCTAGGGTTGGGGTTGGGTTTGGTTTAGGGTTAGGGTTAGGGTTAGAGTGTTAGGGTTGGGGTTAGGGTTAGGGTTAGGGTTGGGGTTGGGGTTTGGGTTAGGCATAAAGAAAAAGAGTTGGTTACGGTTAGGGTTAGGGCTAGGGTTGGGGTTGGGGTTAGGGTTAGGGTTGGGGTTAGGGTTAGCGTTGGGGTTAGGTTTGGGTTAGGGTTAGGGTTGGGGTTGGGGTTAGGGTTAGGCATAAAGAAAAAGAGTTGGTCACGGTTAGGGTTAGGGCTAGGGTTGGGGTTGGGATTAAGGTTAGGGTTAGAGGGTTAGGGTTGGGGTTAGGGTTAGCGTTGGGGTTAGGGTTAGGGTTGTTGTACAATAAAGCCATGCAGAATAAGGCATTAATAAGTACTTAATAATGACTAATTAAGAGCCAATATGATACTAATTATTATGTTATTAAGCAACCAATTAATGGTCAATATGTTCCTCATACTAAAGTGTTACCGATGTTATTTATGTAGTTTACTCATTTTCCTCGACTGGTGCACTAACATCATGTGGTTTATTTTATTTTTTTACATACGTAGCATCATCTACAAAGATACAAAGAATTGCTATTGCGACATCTAGTGGACACATTTAGAACAGCAGTTTCTTTCGTTCAAAAATTTCGGCTCATTTTTTATACTCAGCCAACTCATCCCGCGGGCCGGATAAAACCTACTCGCGGGGCCGTACTCTTGACACCCCTGTTATATGTGATACACCCTGCAGAGATGCACCACCAACCAAATCACAACCAATACCATTTTTCTCCTGTCTCGCTTAGATTCAGCGGTGGTGTACAGGAACCGAGACGGCCATGTTGTCAAGTTTGATTTCACCTTCAACCAGACGGAAGTCCTTCTCAACAATACCACCTTTGTAAGTCGATTCTTTTCCGTCTTCCCGCCCTTCCATTTCAACCAATCAACTGGCCAGATGTTGGTGTGTCCGCTGTCTCTAATCAGGTGGCGTTCAAAGTGGCAAAGTACTGGCTCTCTGCAGACCTTCAATATGCACTCTTTGCTTATGATGTCAAACAGGTAGGCACTGTTATTACTGCAACTCTAGCAGTTCTATCTTACAGAATTTGTATTTTATTTCCCTTTTGTCGTCTGGAGTTCCTATTTTGGGCTTCTTGACATTTATGGAATTGACCTGAGTTGGCCTCTTTTGATGCCAATGCACACCCACTATTCCCTGGCTTTGAAACTAATCCCACCACCTGTGCTCAACACATGGCCCTGATTTGCCGGGTTTGTGTTTTGATGGTTATATTTCTACGAACACTATATTGCCAAAAGTATTTGGCCGCCCATCCAAATGATGAGAATCAGGTGTCCTAATCACTTGGCCCGGCCACAGGTGTATAAAATCAAGCACTTAGTAATGTTTCTACAAACATTTGTGTAAGAATGGGCCTCTCTCAGTGATTTCCAGCGTGGAACTGTCATAGGATGCCACCTGTGCAACAAATCCAGTCGTGAAATTTCCTCGCCCCTAAATACTCCAAAGTCAACTGTCGGCTTTATTATAACTAAAACGGAAGAGTTTGGGAACAACAGCAACTCAGCCACGATGCTGAAGCGCATAGTGCAAAGAGGTCGGCGACTTTCTGCACAGTCAGTTGCTACAGAGCTCCAAACTTTATGTGACCTTCCAATTAGCCCACGCGCAGTACGCAGAGAGCTTCATGGAATGGGTTTCCATGGTCGGGCAGCTGCATCTAAGCCATACATCACCAAGTCCAATGCAAAGCGTGGGATGCAGTTGTCATGATCCGTGGTCCAGATCATGTTTTGTTTAGTTACAGTGTTTCCCACACATTCATTTATTTGTGGCGGCTCGCCATGAAAGAATTACGTCCGCCACAAATAAAAAATAAAAAAAATAAAAAAATATATTTTTTTTCTTTTTTTTTTTTTTTTTTTCTTCCTGTCCAGCTTCTCAGGCAAATTATATAGTTGATGTAGATGCCCATATAGGCTGTTCAGATTTACTTTACAAAAGAGAAGTGTAGGACACTTCTCTTGTTGCCTTATTTGTATTTGACCACTACTGTTTTCTGTTTATTTGTTACTGACTGTGGCAGGACACCTCTGCCTCTGTTTCACTTTATGTTGCTGGTAAATAATATGGTTGTAGTAGTAGGCTAAAGTTAAATTATTTAGTATGCACTAATTAAAGGGGCAGAGCTTTAAGAGACATTTTAGCTTTTATATTTTATAAGATATATTTTTTGTAAGAACCACAATTAATAAATATATTTCAGTGAATAACTTATTGTTCAAATCTGTATATAAATATGTACATAAAGTGTTGTAATTATATTGTAAAATGGATGGATGGATGTTTAAAACAAAACTGTTATTATTAATTAGTAAGTATACATTTTTTGAGCCTTTTTAGAGAAAATCATATCATTGTAGTAAATTATGCAAATTACTCAATGATGTCATGGTTACCACGCCTATAGCCACGCCCCACCGCCACAGGTATCTTGGCAGTTTATGGGAAACACTGAGTTATGTTCTGTTGGTTTTGGACTCGATAGTTCCTGTTTTTGTGCGCCCTTGTTTGTTTTAGTTTCCATGACAACTCATTAGTTCCACCTGCCTCATGTGTTCGGATCACGCACCTGCTCTAATCAGAGACTATTATTTAAGCCTGTTTTTCCAGTTAGTCATCCTGGCGACATTGTTCTGTACATTGATGGTTTCATGCTCTTTCCTTGCCATAGTTTGATGCTTGTTCCATGCTTTGTCAAAGTAAGTTTTGTTTATTCATGCCATAGTTAGCAAGTTTTTTTTGTTTCATGTCCATAGTTTATGCTAAGTCTTAGCTTTTGTTTCCTGCGTTAAGTTGTGCCTTCGCCTTGTGCACCTTTCTGTTTTCACCTTTTTTTGAGTCAAGATTAAATAATGTTCTTACCTTCTACCGTTGTCCGGAAAAGTCAGTTTGCGTCCTGGGAGAACAATCCTCACAGTAAGCTGGGAAAACCTCCACGTCATGACAGCAGTGGTGTAAAGTACGTCGCCACTGGACTCTAGAGCAGTGGAGACGTGTTCTCTGGAGTGATGAATCACACTTTTCCATCTGGCAATCTGATGGACGAGTCTGGGTTTGGAGGTTGCCAGAAGAACGGTACATTTCGGACTGCATTGTGCCGAGTATGAAATTTGGTGGAGGAGGAATTATGGTGTGGGGTTGTTTTTCAGGAGTTGGGGTTGGCCCCTTAGTTCCAGTGAAAGGAACTTTGAATGCTCCAGGATACTAAAACATTTTGGATAATTTCATGTTCCCAACCTTGTGGGAACAGTTTGGAGCGGGTCCCTTCCTCTTCGAACATGACTGTGCACCAGTGCACAAAGCAAGGTCCATAAAGACATGGATGACAAGAGTCTGGTGTGGATGAACTTGACTGGCCTATATACTGTATATATATATATATATATATGTATATGTGTATATGTATATATGTGTATGTGTGTGTATATACATGTATATGTATGTATGTGTATATATATATGTATGTATATTTCTGGGGGTACGCTCTGGGCCTGCTTGTCAGGCGGGAGTCGGCGCCTCAGGCTACTGCATCCGGACTGTGTGTCTGGAGCTCCTGGGTCCCACCATCCACCCCTTCCGGGTGCCCGTCTTTGTTGGGGCATGCTGGGTCCAATCCCCGCGTCTATTGTGGTAGCTTGGTGCTGCAAGGTATGCCGAGGTGCTGCGAGTCGGCCAGCTGCTAGGGTAGTGACCTTGTGTGTCAGCATGTCTGTGATCTTCTTTTAATTATTATTTTTTTGTAATTATTATTATTTATTTTTTTTATTCAATTTTTTTAAATATATAATAATAATAATTATTATTATTACTGTTTATTAATTAATTTATTCATTTTTTAATATATTTTATTACAATTATTTTAATTTTTCCCCTCCCTCAGGGGGGGGAACTCGACAGGGCGGTTGCTGGTTGTTCCATCTCCATCGTTGGGGTCTCTGCGGGTGGGGTGGGTGGTTCCAGTGGCCCCGTGCTGGGCGATCCTGCGGAGGCTGACTTGGGTGTGGTTGGCCAGGGGCGGGCCTCGCCTCGCTCTCCGGGGGTGGGGGGTTGGGCTCGTGGGGGCCCGGTTGCTGGTGGGGCGGGGGCGGTCTTCCTGTCCGGTTGCGGGGAGTCTCTGTGCCCCCCGGGCGGGGCGTCCCACCTTGAAAAAAAATGTTTTTAAAAATTAAGAACTTGACTGGCCTGCACAGAGTCCTGACTTGAACCCAATAGAACCCCTTTGGGATGAATTAGAACGGAGACTGAGAGCCAGGCCTTCTCGACCGACATCAGTGTGTGACCTCACCAATGCGCTTTTGGAAGAATTGTGGAACATTCCTATAAACACACTCCGCAACCTTGTGGACAGCCTTCCCAGAAGAGTTGAAGCTGTAATAGTTGCACAAGATGGACCCACATCATATTGAACCCTATGGGTTAGGAATGGTATGGCACTTCAAGTTCTTATATGAGTCAAGGCAGGTGGCCAAATACTTTTGGCAATATAGTGTATATTTCTGTTGTATACATGTTTGTATGTTGCTCTGTTTACTCAGTGTCCTTGTGTTTACTTACTGTATTCTCTCCTCACACTCACTCTCTGAATCTCTGGACGTCTGACACTATGTTCTGCTTAATGTGGGTCACCTTCATGTGTCCACAAGCTGCAGGTGTGAATCCGTGTGGATTTTGTGTGACGGACTCATTCCTTATTACAGGTGTACAGATATTCCTACCAGGCGTCATACATTGTTTACAACATATACACAAGGTAGGCTGAGCGGCTTTTTCTCGTGTCTTTGCACCCTTCTCATTGTCTTGTACACCTCAGGGAGGTTTGGGAGCTGAACCCTCCGGAAGTTCCCAATGCGGTGCTGCAGCATGCAGCCTGGGGACGACAAGGACAACAACTGGTGAGAGCGTCTTTTTTCCAAATGTTGATCGGTCGGTTGGTTGGTGTCAAGTTTGTTTGGAATAAGCATACAACTACATCGCATATATACAGTTTTTTCATTACGGCATGTCCAAAAATGGGTAGGAAGAAGCGGAACATATTTAATCCTACCCCTTTTTCCACTTCATAGCAATTACTAACACACGCGTTTGTTCTCATTTTTTTAACACAACATAAAACACAGTGCCGTATTTTCCAGACTATAAGGCGCACTTAAAATCCTTGTTTTTCCTCAAAACTCGACAGTGCGCCTTATAACTAATGTACATAATAATTCTGGTTTTTGCTTACCCACCTCGAAGCAATTGTATTTGGTGCATGGTGTATTGATAAGTGTGACCAGTAGATGGCAGTCAAACATAAGAGATACGTGTAGACTGCAATATGATGGCAATGTGACTCAAGTAAACAACACCAACATTTTGTATGTTCCATTGAAAATATAGAACATTACACACGGCGCTCAAAAATCTACCAACATGTTTTAGTATGGCTTGATGTGCTTCAACATACGAGTATCACCATACCATACCATACCAACTTTATTTATAAAGCCCTTTAAAAACAACCACAGTTGAAGAGTATTATTGAGGTAAGACATTATCTGCCGTTTTGTTTCGCAATATTATGCAAAAGCAA
The DNA here is from genome assembly GCF_033978785.1 of Entelurus aequoreus. Taxonomy (NCBI): domain Eukaryota; kingdom Metazoa; phylum Chordata; class Actinopteri; order Syngnathiformes; family Syngnathidae; genus Entelurus; species Entelurus aequoreus. Next base: position 7,545,190 of record NC_084731.1, read on the forward strand.
CTTCTCTCACCTTCTGATCCGTATTTGGGATCTGCATAAGTCCTAAAAATGTGCGTGCGTCCGCCTTTGTAGTCCGTGTCAACACCGTAGTCGATAAGTTTCTTTTTCTCTATCTTCTTGTTGTATGACATTCATCCTCCGCTGTTGCCATTTCTACAAACCCCGTTTCCATATGAGTTGGGGAATTGTGTTAGATGTACATATAAACGGAATACAATGATTTGTAAATCATTGTAATCCGTTTATATTTACATCTAACACAATTTCCCAACTCATATGGAAACGGGTTTTGTAATATAAAGTAGTGTAAAGTTCTTACTTATATCTGGCAGTGAACTCGCCATGGAAGTGCTAAAACATACCGGTGTAGTGAGTTTACATTATTCACCCAAGGAACTTTAGTTATTAGAGAGGTCCGGTCGGATATATATATATATATATATATATATATATATATATATATATATATATATATATATATATATATATATATATATATATATATATATATATATATATATATATATATATATATATATATATATATATATATATATATAATATATTATATATATATAATATAATACATATATAATATATTATATATAATATATTATATATAATATGTAGATATTACATATAAGTTATATTTTATATTGCTATGGTAAATTTTTTTGTTTACTTCATACCTGCATTATCCTTTCCATCCTTACACTTTCCATGTTGTTTAATATAACTTTATTATGCATGTTCGAAATACTAAAATATTAACATTACCATTGTCCAAAATGTATTTTAATATACATATAGTATAATATATATATATATATATATATATATATATATATATATATATATATATATATATATATATATATATATATATATATATATATATATATATATATATATATATAATATAATATAATACATATATAATATATTATATATAATATGTAGATATTACATATGTTATATTTTATATTTTGTCTACTTCATACCTGCATTATCCTTTCCATCCTTACACTTTCCATGTTGCTTAATATAACTTTATTAGGCATGTTCGAAATACTAAAATATTAACATTACCATTGTCCAAAATGTCTTTTAACATATATACATACCTAATATAATGCATATATAATCTATTATATATAATATGTAGATATTACATATGTGTTATATTTTCTATTGCTACTATGGTACATTTTTAGTCTACTTCATACCTGCATTATCCTTTCCATCCTTACCCTTTCCATCTTTTGTAACTGAGCTACTGTGTGGAACAATTTCCCTTGTGGATCAATAAAGTTTGTCTAAGTCTAAGTTAATGAGTTACTGCTAATTGCCCACAAATTATTGACCATTTATCCAACCAGTTAATTTGGACGGGTTAATCAGCTTATTGCTCATTAAGTAACTAAATGTCATTCCTTCAATTATCATAATTATTACTACATACATGTTGTAACAAACCATTTAGCGATCAGATCAACATTTGTAATAACGGCAGAAGATACTCTCTGCTACTCCTAAATAAGGATTTCATTCAACATGCTTCTTCTTGGCAGCATGTTATTATTTTGCTCAAAACGTGAATAAGAGCTCCTGCAGCCTTACTAAAGATATTTTCAAATATCCTCAAAAATTTCATTTCTTCCTGGACGGGTGTTGTTGGTAATACAGTAAAAGGTACCGCAGTGGCAAAATGAACATCCTCCCGCGTTCTTTCCAGATATACATCTTTGAGAATAACATCTACTACCAGTCTGATGTGCGGAGCAGCTCCCTGAGGATCACTTCATCCGGCATGGAGGGTGTCATCTTCAACGGGCTGGCGGACTGGCTGTATGAAGGTGTGAGCCGTCTGATACGTGTGCCACCTACTGTATGATTCACGTGGTATATTGTTGCCAAGTTTAACACTTTGAGTCCTCTTTTATGGGGACATTTAGACCTTTTTTAAATTATTTTCTTCCCAGCACCCCAATATTACCCCTGGTGAGAGTAGTGCAGTAATTAAAATCTCTTGTATTATCATGTTCTAGCATGACTAACAAGTCACAGAACTGCAACAATTGGTTCTTAGCTGTCCCTGCGCAAACACGAGACTAGGGCCCTATTTGCAGGGTACCATGCCGTGCTGTTTGGGGCTCCACATTATTGCTCATGGGTTGTACTACACATTTTGGTATCAATTCATCCGTCCATGCATCCATCTTCTTCCGCTCATCCGAGGTCGGTTCGCGGGGGGAGCAACCTTTGCAGGGAAGCCCAGACTTCCCTCTCCCCAGCCACTTCATCCAGCCACTTCGTCCAGCTCTTTCCGGGGGATCCCGAGGCGTTCCCAGGCCAGCCGGGAGACATAGACTTCCCAACATGTCCTGGGTCTTCCCCGTGGCCTGCTACCGGTCGGACGTGCCCTAAACACCTCCCTAGGGAGGCGTTGGGGTGGCATCCTGACCAGATGCCCGAACCACCTCATCTGGCTCCTCTCCATGTGGAGGACCAGCGGCTTTACTTTGAGCTCCCCCCCGATGACAGAGCTTCTCACCCTATCTCTAAGGGAGAGCCCCGCCACCCGGCGGAGGAAACTAATTTCGGTCGCTTGTACCCGTGATCTTGTCTTTTCGGTCATAACCCAAAGTCTTCCCAAAGTGTCCTGGGTCTTCCCTGTGGCCTCCTACCGGTCGGACGTGCCCTAAACACCTCCCTAGGGAGGCGTTCGGGTGGCATCCTGACCAGATGCCCGAACCACCTCATCTGGCTCCTCTCCATGTGGAGGAGCAGCGGCTTTACTTTGAGCTCCCCCCGGATGACAGAGCTTCTCACCCTATCTCCGGCGGAGGAAACTAATTTCGGTCGCTTGTACCCGTGATCTTGTCTTTTCGGTCATAACCCAAAGTCTTCCCAACGTGTCCTGGGTCTTCCCCGTGGCCTCCTACCGGTCGGACGTGCCCGAAACACCTCCCTAGGGAGGCGTTGTTGTGGCATCCTGACCAGATGCCCGAACCACCTCATCTGGCTCCTCTCCATGTGGAGGACCAGCGGCTTTACTTTGAGCTCCTCCTGGATGACAGAGCTTCTCACCCTATCTCTAAGGGAGAGCCCCGCCACCCGCAAAGGAAACTCATTTTGGCCGCTTGTACCCGTGATCTTGTCCTTTCAGTCATAACCCAAAGTCTTCCCAACGTGTCCTGGGTCTACCCCGTGGCCTACTACCGGTCGGACGTGCCCTAAACACCTCCCTAGGGAGGCGTTCGGGTGGCATCCTGACCAGATGCCCGAACCACCTCATCTGGCTCCTCTCCATGTGGAGGACCAACGGCTAGAGTGTCCGCCCTGAGATCGGTAGGTTGGAGTTCAAATCCCAGCCGAGTCATACCAAAGACTATAAAAATGGGACCCATTACCTCCCTGCTTGGCACTCAGTATCAAGGGTTGGAATTGGGGGTTAAATCCCCAAAATGATTCCCGGGCGCGGCGCCGCTGCTGCCCACTGCTCCCCAAGGGGATGGGTCAAATGCAGAGGACACATTTCACCACACCTAGTGTGTGTGTGACAATCATTGGTACTTTAACTTTAACTTTAACTTTACTTTGAGCTCCTCCCGGATGACAGAGCTTCTCACCCTATCTCTAAGGGAGAGCCCCGCCACCCGGCGGAGGAAACTAATTTTGGTCGCTTGTACCCGTGATCTTGTCTTTTCGGTCATAACCCAAAGTCTTCCCAACGTGTCCTGGGTCTTCCCCGTGGCCTGCTACCGGTCGGACGTGCCCTAAACACCTCCCTAGGGAGGCGTTCGGGTGGCATCCTGACCAGATGCCCGGACCACCTCATCTGGCTCCTCTCCATGTGGAGGAGCAGTGGCTTTACGTTGATTTCCTCCCGGATGGCAGAGCTTCTCACCCTATCTCTAAGGGAGAGACCCGCCACCCGGCGGAGGAAACTCATTTTGGTCGCTTGTAACCATGATCTTGTCTTTTCGGTCATAACCCAAAGTCTTCCCAACGCGTCCTGGGTCTTCCCCGTGGCCTCCTACCGGTCGGACGTGCCCTAAACACCTCCCTAGGGAGGCGTTCGGGTGGCATCCTGACCAGATGCCTGAACCACCTCATGTGGCTCCTCTCCATGTGGAGGAGCAGTGGTTTTAGGTTGAGCTCCTCCCGGATGGCAGAGCTTCTCACCCTATCTCTAAGGGAGAGCCCCGCCACCCGGCGGAGGAAACTCATTTCGGTCGCTTGTACCCATGATCTTGTCTTTTCGGTCATAACCCAAAGTCTTCCCAACGCGTCCTGGGTCTTCCCCGTGGCCTCCTACTGGTCGGACGTGCCCTAAACATGTCCCTAGGGAGGCGTTCGGGTGGCATCCTGACCAGATGCCCGAACCACCTAATGTGGCTCCTCTCCATGTGGAGGAGCAGCGGCTTTACGTTGAGCTCCTCCCGGATGGCAGAGCTTCTCACCCTATCTCTAAGGGAGAGACCCGCCACCCGGCGGAGGAAACTCATTTCGGCCGCTTGTACCCGTGATCTTGTCCTTTCAGTCATAACCCAAAGTTCATGACCATAGGTGAGGATGGGAACGTAGATCGACCGGTAAATTGAGAGCTTTGCCTTCCGGCTCAGCTCCTTCTTCACCACAAAAACAGATTGAATGATCATTTTAGCCAAAAGTCTGACGGATGGATGGAAATCTATTTTTCCCACAACTTTGTCTGACACTTGTTAGCCAGCTAGCAAGGTACAAGCTAACAATCTTACCGAATCGGGAGCGCATCCTACAGACGTCCGACATTCAGTTTCACAAAAACAAGATGTGCTTTGCAACGTGTGCAAGGTGATCATATTTTTAACAAGAATGGGAGAAAATATTCCTAAGCCGTATGTTGACTCGCTGTCAGGCTCAAACGCTGATGACATCCATTAATCAGACAAGAAGCAAGGAATCATGCAGACAAGAGTTCAATTTAGCTCGAGGAGACACGTGTTTTGGGCTGTATTCTAGTTACAGATCCAAACTACGTTCTAAAAGTCAAGCCCGCATGCTTCCTCTATTTATTTGGAAGGTCCCTGTTACATCACTGAAGCTGTCGCTGAGGGAAGGGGGTAATCTCCACAACTCCAGTTAGACACAATATATGATTATACAAAAATACAAATGTGTTGACGCTGGTGATATCGCCTTGTCTCTGCTCTGTCTGCGTCACGGCGGTGTTCGGCCTTGGCAGTCGGCAGGCCGAGTCTTTTGGATTGCCAGCTTTGCACAAATACAAAAATCTAACTTGAGCACAATAGCTAATAACTATAGCAACGGACTTTAAGCATACTAAAGTTGTGTGATAATACGTTTGTAGTTTCATAAAAAACAAGACGTGCTTTGCAACATGTGCAAGGTGATCATATTTTTAACAAGAATGGGAGAAAATATTCCCATGCCGTATGTTGACTCGCGTCCTCTGGGAAAACCAGAGTGATGATGTAAAAAGACACATTTTTATGTCAACAAATCGTTGCACCCCCTACCTACCTGCTAGATCTCAACTGTGCGGTGAAAAAAGTGTGTATTCTACATACTTGCCAACCCTCCCGTTTTTAGCGGGAGAATCCCGGTATTCAGCGCCTCTCCCGACAACCTCCCGGCAGAGATTTTCTCCCGACAAACTCCCGGTATTCAACCGGAGCTGGAGGCCACGCCCCCCTCCAGCTCAATGCGGACCTGAGACTGAGTGGGGACAGCCTGTTCTCACGTCCGCTTTCCCACAATATAAACAGCTTGCCTAACGAATTCAAACGAATGGAAACAAGAATTTCAGTTCATCCAGGACAGTTCGAAGGGGAAGGTGTATGTTGCCTGTAAATATGTAGAACAGACTTCTCCATTGAACACGGTGGCCGAAATGATATACTCATCATGAACGGAGAAGTCAAACAGGACAATACTGCCATCTAATGGATAGCCACCGGAACACTGAAATTCAAGTATTTCTTTTATGTAAATAAAATAAATAAATATATATATATATATATATATATACATAGCTAGAATTCACTGAAAGTCAAGTATTTCATACATATATATATATATATATATATATATATATATATATATATATATATATATATATATATATATATATATATATATATATATATATATATATATATATATATATATATATATATATATGAAATACTCGAGTTGGTGAATTCTAGCTGTAAATAACCACGCCCCCCCACCCCCCACCCCCTACCCCCCACCTCCCGATATTGGAGGTCTCAAGGTTGGCAAGTATGGTATGCCATGTTTTTGTGCTTAATACTTCAGGTCCCGGGCCTCTTTCCTGTCAGGAGATCTTGCAGAGACATTCACAAAATGAGGATAGTAGCAAAAAAAACAGCACCATTTCTTTATTTTCATGACTAATTACATTGAAGGCATCAAAACTATGACACCTGTGAAGTGAAAACCATCTCTTGAATCAGAATACCTTTATTGTCATTGTACGGAAACAACGAAATTGGACAGCAATCCAGCTCAGTGCTTTTAAAACAAACAAACAAACAAATAAAATAGTCTTAAGACAACAACAATAATAAAACAATTTAAAATTTAAAAATATAATAAAATGTTAAAAACATATTGCACAGCAGATCTCTATCAGAGGTAAGCAAGTAATAAAGTGGTGAGTGTTCAGGTGAGTGCAGAGTTTAGGGCAATAACAGCTCTAGGATAGAAACTGTTTTTCAGTCTAATTGTCCTTCCTTTGATGGTCTTATAGCGCCTCCCTGAGGGCAAGAGTTCAAGCCAGTGGTGACCTGGGTGGGTGGGATGAGTCCCTGAGGATGCTGTTTGCTCTCCTGTCTCTTATACAGGTCCTCTAGAGATGTAAGAGGACATGCAGTGATCCTCTGGGCCGCATTTATGACCCCCTGTAATCTCTTAATGGAGAGAATGCCAAAAATGTGCAAAGCAGTAATCAGAGCAAAGGGTGGCTATTTTGAAGAAACTAGAATATAAAACTTGTTTTCAGTTATTTCACCTTTTTTTGTTAAGTACATCAGTGTTTTTCAACTCTGCCATCAGAGGAGATTCTACACTCGCACTTGGCTCACTGGTGGTCACCGGATGGGGACAAACTGGCGTTCCTCACCATCAACGACACACTGGTGCCCAACATGGCCCTGGCCCAGTTCACTGGTAGCACCTACCCCCGTGGACTCCAGTACCCTTATCCAATGGTGAAGTTGTTCCATACGCCACCGAAACACATAAATACCACGTGTTTGCTCGTCTTAATTTACACCGATAATTAAGGAAAACAACACCTGGTAATGTTCCATATTTTAAATGTTCCACCAGGCCGGCCAGACAAACCCCGTGGCTAAATTATCGGTGGTCAATCTCTTCGGAGTAACACACACTGTGGAGCTGCAGCCCCCAGATCAACTCAGGCTGAGGTAACACACAGGCATGGTGTAAGTGTCTATAATAGCCTACTATCAAAATTACTTTAAAAGTCTTATATAAGTGTTATAATGAAGGCAACACATGATGTAAGTGTCTATATTAGCTATATTAGCCTACTATCAAAATGACTTTAAAAGTCTTATAAAAGTGTTGCAATGAAGGCAACACATGATGTAAGTGTCTATATGAGCTATAATAGCCTACTATCAAAATGACTTTAAAAGCCTTATACAAGTGTTATAATGAAGGCAACACATGACGTAAGTGTCTATATTAGCCTACTATCAAAATGACTTTAAAAGTCTTATATAAGTGTTATAATGAAGGCAACACATGGTGTAAGTGTCTATATTAGCTATAATAGCCTACTATCAAAATTACTTTAAAAGTCTTATACAAGTGTTATAATGAAGGCAACACATGATGTAAGTATCTATATGAGTTATATTAGCCTACTATCAGAATGCCTTTAAAAGTCTTATAAAAGTGTTGCAATGGAGGCAACACATGATGTAAGTGTCTATATGAGCTATAATAGCCTACTATCAAAATGACTTTAAAAGCCTTATACAAGTGTTATAATGAAGGCAACACATGACGTAAGTGTCTATATTAGCCTACTATCAAAATGACTTTAAAAGTCTTATATAAGTGTTATAATGAAGGCAACACATGGTGTAAGTGTCTATGTTAGCCTACTATCAAAATGACTTTAAAAGTCTTATACAAGTATTATAATGAAGGCAACACATGTTGTAAGTGTCTATATTAGCTATATTAGCCTACTATCAAAATGCCTTTAAAAGTCTTATAAAAGTGTTGCAATGAAGGCAACACATGATGGAAGTGTCTATATTAGTTATAATAGCCTACTATCAAAATGACTCTACAAGCCTTATACAAGTGTTATAATGAAGGCAACACATGACGTAAGTGTCTATATTAGCTATATTAGCCTACTATCAAAATGACTTTAAAAGTCTTATATAAGGGTTATAATGAAGGCAACACATGAAGTAAGTGTCTATATTAGCTATATTAGCCTACTATCAAAATGACTTTAAAAGTCTTATAAAAGTGTTATAATGAAGGCAACACATGATGTAAGTGTCTATATTAGCTATATTAGCCTACTATCAAAATGACTTCAAAAGTCTTATATAAGTGCTATAATGAAGGCAACACATGATGTAAGTGTCTATATTAGCTATATTAGCCTACTATCAAAATGACTTCAAAAGTCTTATATAAGTGTAATAATGAAGGCAACACATGATGTAAGTGTCTATATTAGCCTACTATCAAAGTGACTTTAAAAGCCTTATATAACAAAATCATAAGTAGCCATGGTAACTAAAACCAACTCAGGTGTCAAACAAGAACTAAAAAGAGTCCAAAACTAACAGAACATAACAAAAACATGATCCGGGACCACGGATCATGACAAAATCTTTGCATTCTGTTTTCATTTACCATTTACACAACGTGCCAACGTCACCGGTTTTGGGTTTTGTAGATCGGGCCCTAAATCTCTGGTGTGGTTCTGCTCCGGGCTCCCCCCTCTGCAGGGACTTCTATGTCACCATGGTGAAGTGGATCAGCGACACTCAGCTGGCCGTGCGGTGGCTCGCTCGGCCCCAGAATGCATCACTGCTGACAGTGTGCGACGCAGCCATAGGAGCCTGCTTTGTGGTGCGTGCTTCCCATTCCGCTCATGTTTTGAAAAGGTTGCATTTAATGCCTCTCATCGGCATACAAGACGTGATTCAGAGTTCAATGCTCTCATCGACGCTGTGCGTTCCACACTTTTTTTGGGGGGGGGTCTTCCAGAGATGCGAGGACTCCTCTGATAAATGGATCTCCAGGCCGGTAAGTCTGCAGACGGATGCATTCGTGGTCCTCGGAGAGCATCAAAAATAGTCTTTTTTTTTTCTTCCCCCTCCTCTGCAGGACCAGGAGCCTCTGTTTTCTGAGGACACAAGCAAGTTTTTCCTCACTGTGCCCGTGAGGCAAGGAGGTCAGGGTGACTTCCACCACATCACCTTGTTCACCAAACAGGTTCCCTCCTCTTCCACACAGCCTCTCACTCTACACTTCAAACACAAAAACCCCCCCCCCCCCCCCCCCCCCGAGCAGTGTTTTGCAACCTTTTCTGAGCCAAGGCACATTTTTTTTTCGTTGAAAAAATCCACAGGCACATTTTCAAATTCTATTTGAGTTTTGTCTCTCTTAGAATTAAAAATGTCGAGCAAAGCGAGAATCTTCTAGATTTTCCAGAACAAAAATTTTAAAAGAAATTTAAAAAAAAAAAGATTTAAATTTGATTCTACAAATTTTCTAGATTTGCCAGAATAATTTTTTTGAATTTTAGTCATAAGTTTGAAGAAATATTTCACAAATATTCTTCCCATTTTAATTAGCTAGCCACTAACATTTTTATAAAAGAGGAGAAAACACGAAAAAAATGAAAATTCAATTTTGAAACATAGTTTATCTTCAATTTCGACTCTTTAAAATTTGAAATTCAACCGAAAAAAAGAAGAGAAATACTAGCTAATTCGAATCTTTTTGAAAAAATAAAAAAAATAATTTATGGAACATCATTAGTAATTTTTCCTGATTAAGATTAATTTTAGAATTTTGATGACATGTTTTAAATAGGTTAAAATCCAATCTGCACTTTGTTAGAATATATAAAATATTGGACCAAGCTATATTTCTAACAAAAACGAATCATTATTTCTTCTAGATTTTCCAAAACAATTTTTTTTAAAGAAATTAAAAAAAAAAAAAGATTTAAATTTGATTCTACAGATTTTCTATATTTGCCAGAATAATTTTTTTGAATTTTAATCATAATAAGTTTGAAGAAATATTTCACAAATATTCTTCGTCGAAAAAACAGAAGCTAAAATGAAGAATTAAATAAAAATGTATTTATTATTCTTTACAATAATAAAAAAAAATGTACTTGAACATTGATTTAAATTGTCCGGAAAGAAGAGGAAGCACTTTAAAAGGTAAAAAGGTATATGTGTTTAAAAATCCTAAAATAATTTTTAAGGTAGTAATTTTTCTCTAAAATTGTCTTTCTGAAAGTTATAAGAAGCAAAGTAAAAAAATAAATAAATTTATTTAAATGAGTGAAGACCGAGTCTTTAAAATATTGTCTTGGATTTTCAAATTCTATTTGAGTTTTGTCTCTCTTAGAATTAAAAATGTCGAGCAAAGCGAGACCAGCTTGCTAGTAAATAAATAACATTTTAAAAAACTGATAATAACAATAAAAATTTGTTCTCGCAATTTTTGGATATGACTTTAAAGCAGGGGTCACCAACCTTTTTGAAACCAAGAGCTACTTCTTGGGTACTGATTAATGCGAAGGGCTACCAGTTTGATACACACTTAAATAAATTGCCAGAAATAGCCAATTTGCTCAATTTACCTGAAAATTCAATTTTGAAACATAGTTTATCTTCAATTTCGACTCTTTAAAATTCGAAATTCAACTAGCAAAACTAGCTAATTCGAATCTTTTTGAAAAATAAAAAAAATAATTTATGGAACATCATTAGTAATTTTTCCTGATTAAGATTAATTTTAGAATTTTGATGACATGTTTTAAATAGGTTAAAATCCAATCTGCCCTTTGTTAGAATATATAAAATATTGGACCAAGCTATATTTCTAACAAAAACAAATCATTATTTCTTCTAGATTTTCCAAAACAAATTTTTTAAAAGAAATTAAAAAAAAAAAAGATTTAAATTTGATTCTACAGATTTTCTAGATTTGCCAGAATAATTTTTTTGAATTTTAATCATAATAAGTTTGAAAAAATATTTCACAAATATTCTTCGTCAAAAAAACAGAAGCTAAAGTGAAGAATTAAATTAAAATGTATTTATTATTCTTTACAATAATAAAAAAAAATGTACTTGAACATTGATTTAAATTGTCCGGAAAGAAGAGGAAGCAATTTAAAAGGTAAAAAGGTGTTTGTGTTTAAAAATCCTAAAATCATTTTTAAGGTTGTCATTTTTCTCTAAAATTGTCTTTCTGAAAGTTATAAGAAGCAAAGTAAAAAAAATAAATGAATTTATTTAAACAAGTGAAGACCGAGTCTTTAAAATATTTTCTTGGATTTTCAAATTCTATTTGAGTTTTGTCTCTCTTAGAATTAAAAATGTCGAGCAAAGCGAGACCAGCTTGCTAGTAAATAAATAACATTTTAAAAAACTGATATTAACAATAAAAATTTGTTCTCGCAATTTTTGGATATGACTTTAAAGCAGGGGTCACCAACCTTTTCGAAACCAAGAGCTACTTCTTGGGTACTGATTAATGCGAAGGGCTACCAGTTTGATACACACTTAAATAAATTGCCAGAAATAGCCAATTTGCTCAATTTACCTTTAACTCTATGTTATTATTAATAATTAATGATATTTATCTTTGTGGAAACACATCTTAATGATTTCTCACAATAAATATATATAGAAACAGATAAATATCAATATGCAACACTTTATTTTTATATTTTCTCTAAGTGCACATTTTTCAAATTGAACATTTTCAAATGATCACTTCTAAGACAGTCTTGTGAAATCACAATATCCCATTTTTTGTGATTTTTGTATAATTTTCTATCATGACCTGTTGAATGTTTACTTTATTAACCTGCCTCAGAACAACGGATGAAAATTTGCTATTGTGCTAACTTCGGCATATTTACATCGTTGCTCTATGTTGATGAATAATTCAAATAAAAAAATAAACGAAATGTAGGGATGTCCAATAATATCGGACTGCCGATATATTAAAAAACAACAACAAAAAAAACAAAAAAACAATATCCCATTTTAACTAGCTAGCCACTAACATTTTTATGAAAGAGGAAAAAACACAAAAAAAATGAAAATTAAATTTTGAAACATAGTTTATCTTCAATTTCGACTCTTTAAAATTCGAAATTCAACCGAAAAAAAGAAGAGAAAAACTAGCTAATTCGAATCTTTTTGAAAAAATAAAAACATTATTTATGGAACATCATTAGTAATTTTTCCTGATTAAGATTAATTTGACAATTTTGTTGACATGTTTTAAATAGGTTAAAATCCAATCTGCACTTTGTTAGAATATATAGAAAATTGGACCAAGCTATATTTCTAACAAAGACGAATCATTATTTCTTGTAGATTTTCCAGAACAAAAATTTTAAAAGAAATAAAAAAAAAAAAAGATTTAAATTTGATTCTACAGATTTTCTAGATTTGCCAGAATAATTTTTTTTGAATTTTAATCATAATAAGTTTGAAAAAATATTTCACAAATATCCTTCGTCGAAAAAACAGAAGCTAAAATGAAGAATTAAATTAAAATGTATTTATTATTCTTTACAAAAAAAAATAAAAAAATTCTTGAACATTGATTTAAATTGTCAGGAAAGAAGAGGAAGCAATTTAAAAGGTAAAAAGGTGTTTGTGTTTAAAAATCCTAAAATCATTTTTAAGGTTGTATTTTTCTCTAAAATTGTCTTTCTGAAAGTTATAAGAAGCAAAGTAAAAAAATAAATTAATTTATTTAAACAAGGGAAGACCGAGTCTTTAAAATATTTTCTTGGATTTTCAAATTCTATTTGAGTTTTGTCTCTCTTAGAATTAAAAATGTCGAGCAAAGCGAGACCAGCTTGCTAGTAAATAAATAACATTTAAAAAAACTGATATTAACAATAAAAATTTGTTCTCGCAATTTTTGGATATGACTTTAAAGCAGGGGTCACCAACCTTTTTGAAACCAAGAGCTACTTCTTGGGTACTGATTAATGTGAAGGGCTACCAGTTTGATACACACTTAAATAAATTGCCAGAAATAGCCAATTTGCTCAATTTACCTTTAACTCTATGTTACTATTAATAATTAATGATATTTATCTTTGTGGAAACACATCTTAATGATTTTTCACAATAAATATATATATAGAAACAGATAAATATCAATATGCAACACTTTATTTTTATATTTTCTCTAAGTGCACATTTTTCAAATTGAACATTTTCAAATGATCACTTCTAAGACAGTCTTGTGAAATCACAGTATCCCATTTTTTGTGATTTATGTATTATTTTCTATCATGACCTGTTGAATGTTTACTGTATTAACCTGCCTCAGAACAACGAATGAAAATTAGCTATTGTGCTAACTTCGGCATATTTACATTGTTGCTCTATGTTGATGAATAATTCAAATAAATAAATAAACGACATGTAGGGATGTCCGATAATATCGGACTGCCGATATATTAAAAAAAAACAAAAAAAAACAATATCCCATTTTAACTAGCTAGCCACTAACATTTTTATAAAAGAGGAGAAAACACGAAAAAAATGAAAATTCAATTTTGAAACATAGTTTATCTTCAATTTCGACTCTTTAAAATTCGAAATTCAACTAGCAAAACTAGCTAATTCGAATCTTTTTGAAAAAATTAAAAAAATAATTTATGGAACATCATTAGTAATTTTTCCTGATTAAGATTAATTTTAGAATTTTGATGACATGTTTTAAATAGGTTAAAATCCAATCTGCACTTTGTTAGAATATATAACAAATTGGACCAAGCTATATTTCTAACAAAGACAAATCATTATTTCTTCTAGATTTTCCAGAACTAAATTTTTTTTTAAAGAAATTTAAAAAAAAAAAAAGATTTAAATTTGATTCTACAGATTTTCTAGATTTGCCAGAATATTTTTTTTTAATTTTAATCATAATAAGTTTGAAGAAATATTTCACAAATATTCTTCTAAGGGGTTCTGGGTATTTGTTCTGTTGTGTTTATGTTGTGTTACGGTGCGGATGTTCTCCAGAAATGTGTTTGTCATTCTTGTTTGGTGTGGGTTCACAGTGTGGCGCATATTTGTAACAGTGTTAAAGTTGTTTATACGGCCACCCTCAGTGTGACCTGTATGGCTGTTGACCAAGTATGCCTTGCACTCACTTGAGTGTGTGAAAAGCCGTAGATATTATGTGACTGGGCCGGCCCGCAAAGGCAGTGCCTTTAAGGTTTATTGGCGCTCTGTACTTCTCCCTACGTCTGTGTACACAGAGGCATTTTAAAAAGTCATGAATTTTACTTTTTGAAACCGATACCGATAATTTAGAAACCGATACTGATAATTTCAGATATTACATTTTAAAGCATTTATCGGCCGATAATATTGGCAGTTCGATATGATCGGACATCCCTACATGTCGTTTATTTATTTATTTGAATTAGGACAATGCATATTCATCAGCATAGAGCAGGGGTCACCAACGCGGTGCCCGCGGGCACCAGGTAGCCCGTAAGGACCAGATGAGTAGCCCGCTGGCCTGTTCTAAAAATAGCTCAAATAGCAGCACTTACCAGTGAGCTGCCTCTATTTTTTTAAATTGTATTTATTTACTAGCAAGCCGGTCTCGCTTTGCCCGGCATTTTTAATTCTAAGAGACAAAACTCAAATAGAATTTGAAAATCCAAGAAAATATCTTAAAGACTTGGTCTTCACTTGTTTAAATAAATTCATGAATTTTTTTTACTTTGCTTCTTATAACTTTCAGAAAGACAATTTTAGAGAAAAAAATACAACCTTAAAAATGATTTTAGGATTTTTAAACACATATACCTTTTTACCTTTTAAATTCCTTCCTCTTCTTTCCTGACAATTTAAATCAATGTTCAAGTAAATTTATTTTTTTTATTGTAAAGAATAATAAATACATTTTAATTTAATTCTTCATTTTAGCTTCTGTTTTTTCGACGAAGAATATTTATGAAATATTTCTTCAAACTTATGATTAAAATTCAAAAAAATTATTCTGGCAAATCTAGAAAATCTGTAGAATCAAATTTAAATCTTATTTCAAAGTCTTTTGAATTTCTTTAAAAATTTTTGTTCTGGAAAATATAGAAGAAATAATGATTTGTCTTTGTTAGAAATATAGCTTGGTCCAATTTGTTATATATTCTAACAAAGTGCAGATTGCATTTTAACCTATTTAAAACATGTCATCAAAATTCTAAAATTAATCTTAATCAGGAAAACTTACTAATGATGTTCCATTAATTTTTTTTTTAATTTTTTCAAAAAGATTTGAATTAGCTAGTTTGTCTTCTTTTTTTCGGTTGAATTTTGAATTTTAAAGAGTCGAAATTGAAGATAAACTATGTTTCAAAATGTTATTGTAATTTTTTTGGTGTTTTCTCCTCTTTTAAACCGTTCAATTAAGTGTAAATATCATTAATTATTAATAACATAGAGTTAAAGGTAAATTGAGCAAATTGGCTATTTCTGGCAATTTATTTAAGTGTGTATCAAACTGGTAGCCCTTCGCATTAATCAGTACCCAAGAAGTAGCTCTTGGTTTCAAAAAGGTTGGTGACCCCTGGCATAGAGCAACGATGTAAATATGCCGAAGTTAGCACGATAGCTAATTTTCATCCGTTATCCTAAGGAAGGTTAATACTGTAAAACATTCAACAGGTCATGATAGAAAATAAATGATTGATTGATTGAAACTTTTATTAGTAGATTGCACAGTTCAGTACATATTCCGTACAATTGACCACTAAATGGTAACACCCGAATACGTTTTTCAACTTGTTTAAGTCGGGGTCCACGTAATCAATTCATGGTAATGGTAGAATACATAAATCACAAAACATTACACATTACAAGCATACCATAAGCACAGACCATGGACAAAAAAAATAAAACAAACAAAAAACATGTGAATAATCTAATTGTGCGTGCAGTACTTTGTGGACGCCGTCTGCTCCTGTAAGTCTTTGCTGTCGTCCAGCATTCTGTTTTTGTTTACTTTGCAGCCAGTTCAGTTTTAGTTTCATTTTGCATAGCCTTACCTAAGCTTCAATGGCTTTTCTTAGCGGCACTCGCCTTTTGTTTATTTTTGGTTTAAGCGTTGGATACCTTTTTACCTGCACTCTGCCTCCCGCTGTCATCTGCATATTGTGATCACGACAAACCAATTAGCTACCTGCTGCCACCTACTGATATGGAAGAGTATTACACGGTTACTCTGCCGAGCTCTAGACAGCACAGACACTCAACAATGGCACATTTGCGCATTATAATTACTTGTTTGCAAACAATATTTTTAAACCAATTAGGTGAAATTACATAATTTCCCACAGCACACCAGACTGTACCTCACGGCACACTAGTGGTTGCAAAACACTGCCCCAGAGAACCAGTGACTTCTGCAGGGGGACATTTGTGTTGTGCATAATAGCAATTCTTATCCCTGAAACGTGCAGCTCTGACTAAAGAAATAGAACAAAAAAAAACAAATCTCCACTGCAGAGGACACCAGGTCTCCAGGAAGATATGAAAACAAGTCATTAGAATTGTTGTTTCTTATCTGCGGGGCGAACAGGACGAGATCCGCCACATAACGTCAGGCGACTGGGAGGTGACGCGCATTGTGTCTTACGATGAAAACAAGCAGGTCATGTATGTTTGCCCTCAATGGGCCCCATTCAGCAACCGTTCTTAAGAACAACTTTTGTTCTTAGGCCCACTTACCAAGTTTTTAAGGAGATTTTTGTATTCACCAATGTTTTCTTAGCTGGGATTTGTTCGTAGGTAAGACCAAAATCTATGAGTGCTCCAGAGCACTCTTAGGGTGGCCTATTAGTTCTTAAGTGTGACCAGTTCCCTTACTTCTATTGTCTAATGTTAAATTAATATCATAGATAGATAGATATAGTGATTGGTGACTCTTTAAAGGCCTACTGAAAGCCACTACTACCGACCACGCAGTCTGATAGTTTATACATCAATGATGAAATCTTAACATTGCAACACATGCCAATACGGCCGGGTTAGCTTACTAAAGTGCAATTTTAAATTTCGCGCCGAAATGTCCTGCTGAAAACGTTTCGGTATGATGACGCCTGCGCGTGACGTCACGGATTGTAGGGGACATTTTGGGACAGCATGGTGGCCAGCTATTTTCATCGCAAAATTCCACAGTATTCTGGACATCTGTGTTGGTGAATCTTTTGCAATTTGTTCAATGAACAATGGAGACAGCAAAGAAGAAAGCTGTAGGTGGGAAGCGGTGTATTGCGGCCGGCTGCAGCAGCACAAACACAGCCGGTGTTTCATTGTTTACATTCCCGAAAGATTGATTGATTGATTGAGACTTTTATTAGTAGGTTGCACAGTGAAGTACATATTCTGTACAATTGACCACTAAATGGTAACACCCGAATACGTTTTTCAACTTGTTTAAGTCGGGGTCCACTTAAATTGATTCATGATACAGATATATACTATCATATATACTATCATCATAATACAGTCATCACATAAGATAATCACATTGAATTATTTACATTATTTACAATCAGGGGTGTGGAAGGGGGGGGGGGATATGGACATCAAGTAGTGGACATAGAGAGAGAGAGACAGAGAGAGAGAGAGAGAGAGATCAGAAGGCATAAGAAAAAGAAAAAGTATCTGCATTTGATTGTTTACATTTGATTATTAGCAATCCGGGGAGGGTGTTAGTTTAGGGTTGTAGCTGCCTGGAGGTGAACTTTTATTGCGGTTTTGAAGGAGGATAGAGATGCCCTTTCTTTTATACCTGTTGGGAGCGCATTCCACATTGATGTGGCATAGAAAGAGAATGAGTTAAGACCTTTGTTAGTTCGGAATCTGGGTTTAACGTGGTTAGTGGAGCTCCCCCTGGTGTTGTGGTTATGGCGGTCATTTACGTTAAGGAAGTAGTTTGACATGTACTTCGGTATCAGGGAGGTGTAGCGGATTTTATAGACTAGGCTCAGTGCAAGTTGTTTAACTCTGTCCTCCACCTTGAGCCAGCCCACTTTAGAGAAGTGGGTAGGAGTGAGGTGGGATCTGGGGTGGAGGTCTAGAAGTAACCTGACTAGCTTGTTCTGAGATGTTTGGAGTTTAGATTTGAGGGTTTTGGAGGTGCTAGGGTACCAGGAGGTGCATGCGTAATCAAAAAAGGGTTGAATGAGAGTTCCCGCCAGAATCCTCAAGGTGCTTTTGTTGACCAGAGAGGAAATTCTGTAGAGAAATCTCGTTCGTTGGTTAACCTTTTTGATTACCTTGGTTGCCATTTTATCACAGGAAAGGTTAGCCTCTAGAATGGAACCTAGGTAGGTGACCTCATCTTTCCTGGTGATAACAATGTCACCTACTTTTATGGTGAAGTCATTGACTTTCTTAAGTTTGATGTGGGACCCAAACAGGATGGATTCTGTTTTACCCAAGTGTATGGATAGCCAGTCAAGCTTTACTACGGAACAGAGAGGTCAAGCGAACACGGTTGGATTGGACCACACACACAAAGTACAGGGTATTATGCAGCGATCATGTCGAAAGATCGTGTTTCGAAGTGCAAGACTAGGCCACAAGCTAAAACTAGTCTATAAATAAATAACATTTTACCATTCTGTATCCTGAAGGCGATCTATGCCGTGTGCTACTCCAGCATCAATATCAGCAGCGTTCTCCTGACCGTCACCATCAGCGTCGGGTTCAAAGCGGTTTGGCTCTATCCCTTGTTGGGGTTGGGACTGGCCGAGTGGTCCTGCCACGCCCACGGCTGCCACGGCGCCTCTCACAGCATCTTCCCTATCTGAATCGCTCCCACTGCCCTCTAGTCCTCCACTCTCACTTTCCTCATCCACAAATCTTTCATCCTCGCTCAAATTAATGGGGAAATCGTCGCTTTCTCGGTCCGAATCGCTCTCGCTGCTGGTGGCCATGATTGTAAACAATGTGCAGATGTGAGGAGCTCCACAACCGGTGACGTCACGCGCATATCGTCTGCTACTTCCGGTACAGGCAAGGCCTTTTTTATCAGCGACCAAAAGTTGCGAACTTTATCGTCGATGTTCTCTACTAAATCCTTTCAGCAAAAATATGGCAATATCGCGAAATGATCAAGTATGACACATAGAATGGATCTGCTATCCCTCGTTTAAATAAAAACATTTAATTTCAGTAGGCCTTTAAATTAAAGCAGCATAACACATAAAACCGGGACAGGAGGGAGCGCATATTTCACGACCATGTAGACCTATTTGCCCAAAGTGACGGATATTTATTTGAACGCTTCGGGGCTACCTCAGCAGTCCCCCCTTTCTTAAACTTACGTTTTACTTACGAATTTCTCTTCTGTAATCTGTTTGTGTTTTCTCCGTGTGTTTGATGTTCGGCTTTTCCGCCGGAATTGTGCCCTTATATGGGGAATTAAAGGCGTTTACCTATGCAAATTACGGATTTGAGGATGTTTACATATGCATATTGGGGAAATAAGGGCATGTTTATATGCAAATTATGATAGACACGCACATGCTAACCATTTGGCATTCAGCAACTTAAAAACAGCAGGTGGGAACAATTTGGCCGTTTAAGAACACGTCATGAATTGAATGGACTCCTCTTAGGAAATCACTTAGGAAGAAAGATAAGAGGAACAGTTAGGAACTTATTGCTGAATGGGGCCCAATGTCTTTATTGCATTCTTTGTCAGTGACGAGACAATGAGATTCTGTCCTCCACTCAGATACTTCCTGAGCACAGAAGTTTCTGCACAAACAAGACATCTATACAGGTAACCCTTCACTCATTGGCAAACCTCAACACTGCGGCTCCTCTTTCTTCCACCGTTTTCATGTGCTCTTCGTCAGCGTGTCCACGGTCGGCCCGTTTCCACGGCGATGTCTAACGTGTGGGCTAAGGGATGGGTGCACGTTCTTCGAGGCCAACATCAGCCCTGACGCAGAGCGCGCCGTCCTGCGCTGCAAAGGTGAAATTAACTTGATCGTTATTTCTTCTCACAGTCGACATGTTGTTAATTATGTTGTCTTCTTTCGCCCACTCACAGGTCCGGGAGTTCCATCTGTACTGCTTCTAAGTTTGGAAGAGGTGGATTGTGAGTCTTCTCTCTCATATTACACTTTTAAGTTGAGAATAATACCAAGAATAAAGTAAAAGGAAAGGAATTCAAAGGAGCTACTGAGAAAGTCTTAGCCTTAGATCGTCTTCCACACACAGTCTGTGCCTGTATTTAGTTTTCAGGTTCGTCAGCGCTGAGAACCCACTCTCACACAAATACGTGGTTGCAAAGGGCATCAAGGTCTTGACAGCGCGTTTGGCCAGTTCAGGGTACTCTGTGGACAGTCCTATCCAGAAATCTGGCAGAGGCTTCTGGTTGAATTCAACTTTCATGGATCCTGTTGTTGCGATATCAATGAGGCTCTCCTGTTCAGATGCCGTTAAGGCAGTAGGCACGGCAGAAAAGGGATATGGAATCCAACTGTCCGGCTTGTCAAAATTAAGGGAAGTACCTGCGCAGTCGTGCAGCCAGCTCACTGAGGTGAGTAGTCACGTTTGACACTGGCTGTCAGACTGAGGTGATTTGCACACAAAAAATCATGCAACGTCGGAAAGACCTTTGTTTTGTTGTTCATGCAGTCTAACCAGAGCTTCGACTTCTTAATCATAGCCTCAATTTTATCTCGTACATTAAATATGGTTGCGGAGAGCCCCTGTAATCCGAGATTAAGATGATGTCGTTATGATGTCTATCCGTATGCTTTCTCATGTCAGGGGGCCGAAGTTCTGCATCATACTCACTGTCACTGTCAGTGGCCATGCTAGGAACTTGGCTAGCATCAATTGTAGCGCTAGCCCTACTGCTTGCACCCTGATCCAAGGAAGAGAAACCTGGGTTGCTGTCACCGGTAGGGGCATCCTCGATTGTAGGCCTACTGGTAGACACAGATGATGTCTCTCCGGAGGGGGGATTTACTCTTTTTAGCCATTTGTCCATTATTCCGGCGCAGGTATGTCTGTTTTCTATGAATAGTAATCTGACTTTAACAAGTAGCCTAATTGGTTGCTACGCAACAATTGAAACACTGTGTTGGGAGAAGACTTGAGTGCGGGACAAGTATGTATTTAGAATGCAGGTCTATAGCGCAGAAGGCTGCTCAACATCCGGTGGCAGGACAAGATCCCAGACACTGAGGTCCTCCACAGGGCTGAGATGGATAGCATCTATGCCATCCTCAAGCGTTCCCAGCTGAGATGGGCTGGCCATGTCTGCCGCATGTCAGATGAACGCCTACCAAAAATGCTCTTGTACGGTGAACTGCACCATGGAAAGCGCTAACGCGGCGGACAGCGGAAACGCTTTAAGGACACCCTAAAGGCCAGTCTCAAGGGCTGTGGTCTGGACCCAGAGACATGGGAAGCCGATGCCCAACACCGTTCAAACTGGCGCTCTGCAGTCTGGCATGGTGTAGCAGATTTCGAGGAAAAACGCATCCATGAAGCCGAACAGAAGCGACAGCTCCGCAAGACCAGAGACAGTTCCTCCCTCTCTGCCAGCCACCCCCCAGCCATAACCTGCCCTCACTGCAGCCGGTCATTCCGCGCAAGGATTGGCCTCATCAGACATCTTCGCACACACAAATCAACGTGAAGTCACCTGGTCATCTTCGAAAACGAAGGACGAACATGAATAGCGCGGGGTGGTATATTGCCTCTATCCAATAATCACATGAAATAAATGGCTGGGGGAAACAAAACAAAAAGTGAAACCAATGCATTTCTATGTGCTTGCCGTGCAGGATTTTAGAACAGTTTTCTAACCCTCCCCGGCAGCCACGTGGCAGACGTTTCCATTGGGCTTTGCTCCGTTAAAAACAATGGAGTTCAAATTTGTTGTATTGTCGCTCCGCGTTCGGTCGGCGTTGGCCTTAACGTACCCCCTACAATCACCTTAACGTACCCCACTTTGGGAAACACTGCTTTAGTCCAAAGAGTGTATTTCCCAGCTGTGCAAACCTGAAGGCTAGATAAGAAGGGCAACATTTCAGTGTAAGAAAGCCTTTTTTTTTTTCCTCTTTTTGATGTAGAGTAAAATTATTATTTTTCCTTTTTTTTTCTTCCTTCAGCCTATTTCATCCTGGAGAATAATCGTCCTCTGTGGTTGATGCTGGCCACCAAAAGGACAGTCCAGACCCAAATGCACACCGTCCATCATAGCAACTTGGGTAGGAATGCATGCATCAACAAATGCTAACGTGGTGATGTAAGAAGGAGTTACACGCCTGTGCTCTTTCACAGCGCTGCCTCTGAAGCTCATCCTTCCTCTTGACTTCTCCGAGTCCTTCCTCTATGGCCTCCTGCTCATCGCGTGAGTATTATGTGTTTCTGCATTTGCATTCACTGCAATGTCCACTACAACCTTCACGCTCTGCGGCGTGGCACTGTAGCTCCAGGCTACGCATCTCACAGCTTAGGCGGAAAATACCGTAACACAGATCTCTGATTTTGGAGCCTTTATCATTCCAATTGCAGCCATGCGGCCTTGTGAATATATTAATTGAAGATCTGTGGAAATGTGATAAATAACTCCGCTATTTTAAGCACTTCATGTTGTCATTAGCGCTGACTGTACTTTGCTAGTGGCGATCTCGCTAATGACTGCAGTAGAAGGGATTTAGGAACAATTTTAATTAACTATAGTTATTTTTCAATGGCATTGAACATCAAAAACTCGATAGGACGACTCTCGCCGAGATCTGACCAATTAGTTTGAGCCTTCTCAGAGAACAGGCAAAGTCCAGTTGCGATCAATTCAATGCCCTGAGAATACAATGACCTGGATGAACGAGAGCTTTGACAGGCCGAACTTATTTTCATGATGATATTACATTTCTATCGCTGTTGTTATTATCTGATAACACTGACTCGTCCTGACAGCGGAAGCTCTCCTGGCGATCAGACGGTCACAGAGGAGTTTAAACTGGACTGGGACTGGGTGCTGGTTGGCGAGGGACAAGTAGTGGTTGCCAGACTCGACGGTCGGGGATCACGATTCAGAGGTCAAAAGTATGTGGATTTATTTAACCCATAAGAACCTAGACCCATTTGGGCTTAAAGGGAAACTACGGTGGCTACACAACCATTCCAAAATGTTTTCTATACATCACTTAGAGACTTAATCAAATCATCATCAAATCAAAGTTTATTTATATAGCCCTAAATCAGGAGTATCTCAAAGGGCTGCACAAGCCACAACGACGGCTCAGATCCCACATCAGGGCAAGAAAAAAGCCAACCCAATGCGATACAATGAGAAACGTTGGAGGGGACCGCAGATGTGGGGACTGTTATCACTGTTACCCAAACAACAAGCCCTGGATCACCAGCCAGCTAAAGGTTCTGCTGAATAAAAAGAAGCTAGCCCACAGATCTGGTGATCGAGACCAGTTGAGGAGGATACAGTGGCAGTTTAGAGGAGAGAAAATATGCTCACAGGAGGAGGCTGGAGGCCAAACTACAGCAGAATAATACTCGGGATGTGTGGAAGGCCATCAAAACGATCACTGGTTTCAACACCAACAAAGCCAGGCAGCAGGAAGGGGGTGCAGATAGAGCCAATGAGCTGAATTGGTTTTTCAATAGATTCAGCACTGCACCCCCCACTGGCCATCCCCCCACTACTCCTGTCCTCACACAATCCACAAACTCCTACTTCTGCCTGCCACTGCTGCTTCACATCCCCCCACTTCCACCCCCACTGAGAAAGACAGCCCTGTGTATCTGACACCTGACCATGTGAGACAACAGGAGAGGGTCAACCCAGCCAAGTCAGCAAGCCCTGACCGTGTTAACCCCTGGGTTCTGAAGACGTGTGCTGCTCAGCTGACGGAGTTCCTGCAATTTATCTTCAACCTGAGTCTGAAGTTAGAAAGGATACCAGCACTATAGAAAACAGTGCTGGTAAAGAAGCCCATCCAATCTGGCTTGAATGACTACAGACCGGTTGCCCTGACGTCTCATGTCATGAAGGTCCTCGAGAGACTTGTGCTGGCTCAGCTAAGACCCCTGGTGGCTCTTTCCCTGGACTCTCTACAGTTTGCGTATCAGCCCCATGTTGGGGTGGATGATGCTGTTATCTTCCTGGTGCATCAAGCTCACTCTCCCCTGGATGGTGGGAGGGGCACTGTGAGGATCATGTTCTTTGATTTCTCAAGTGCCTTTAACACCATCCGGGCAATTCTGATGAGTGACACATGTTGCTCAGGATGGGTGTCAATTCGTCCATTGTCTCCTGGATCACTGACTGCTTGTCTGACAGGCGACTGAAGAGCTCCCTGTCGGATACTGTAGTCAGTGGTGTAGATTCTCTACAGTGGACTATCCTGTCTCCATTCCTGTTCCCCCTGTAGACCTCAGACTTCCAGTATAGCTCCAGGTCCTTCCACCTGCAGAGATACTCTGATAAATCTGCTGTGGTTGGGTGTATCGGGGAAAGGACAGGAATTGGAGTACAGTACACTGATCGCTGACTTTGTGGAGTGGTCTTGAATTAACATCTGCTCCTTAATGTGGACAAGACCAAGGAGCTGGTCATCGACTTCAAGAAGAAAAATGACCCCAGTGGAGCTCATCAACATCCAGGGCCGGGAGGTGGCAGTAGTGGGGCAGTATAAGTACCTGGGAGTCCACTTGAACAGCAGACTGGACTGGAAGGACGACATCAAAGCTGTATACAAGAAGGGCATGAGGACTCTTTTTCCTGAGGAAGCTCAGGAAGCTGTTGGAGATCTTTTATCAGTCTGTTGTGGCCAGTGCCCTGTACTTTGCAGTGGTTTGTTGGGAGAGCAGCACCAGCAAAATGGACTTAAACCGGATTGACAAACTGATCCGGAAATTCGGCCAAACTATTGGCACGCCGTGTCAGTGAGGGACAGGAGGACACTGGACAAACTGCTCGCCATCATGGACAATCCTGCCCACCCACTCCACCAGACAATTAAGGGACAGCAGAGCTCATACTCCAACAGGCTCCTTCAGCTTCATTCCCACAGTGTTCCATTCAAGAATTCCTTGATTCCGCACTCCATCCAGCTGTATAATCACTCGCCACACAGCAATAGATGATATCTATTTATTACCATTATAATGTATATTTTCTGTTGTATTTATTTGCTCTTTTTTCTTTTTACTTTTTTTGCTGCAGCTGTTATATGTACTGTATACTTGTAAATTGTAATTGTGATTTGTTATATATTTTATATATTATATACATATATAATATGTAGGGCTGCAACAACTAATCGATTAAATCGATTAAAATCGATTATAAAAATAGTTGCCGATTAATTTAGTCATCGATTCGTTGGATCTATGCTATGCGCATGCGCAGCGGCTTTAAAATTTTTATTTTTTTATTTTTTTTAATTTTAATTTTTATTTTTATTTTTTAAATAAACCTTTATTTATAAACTGCAACATGTACAAACAGCTGAGAAACAATAATCAAAATAAGTATGGTGCCAGTATGCTGTTTTTTTTCAATAAAATACTGGAAAGGATAGAAATGTAGTTTGTCTCTTTTATCCGATTATTAATCGATTAATCGAAGTAATAATCGACAGATTAATCGATTATCAAATTAATCGTTAGTTGCAGCCCTAATAATATGTATATATTACATATATGTTATATTTTATATTGTTATATATTATGGTACATTTTTGGTCCCTGGACACATCAGGACTTTCAATATTATGATCCTGTAACTACTTGGTATCGGACTGATACCTAAATATGTGGTATCATCAAAAACTAATGTAAAGTATCAAATAACAGAAGAATAAGTGATTATTACATTTTAACAGAAGTGTAGATAGAACATGTTAAAAGAGAAAGTAGGCAGATATTAACAGTCAATGAACAAGTAGATTAATCATTCATTTTCTACCACTTGTCCTTAATAATTTTGACAAAATAATAGAATGGAAAATGACACAATATGTTACTGCATACGTCAGCAGACTAATTAGGGGCCTTTGTTTGTTTACTTACTACTAAAAGACAAGTTGTCTAGTATGTTCACTATTATATTTAAGGACAAACTTGCAATAAGAAACATATGTTTAATGTACCCTAAGATTTTTTTGTTAAAATAAGGCCAATAATGCAATTTTTTGTGGTGCCCTTTATTTAGAAAAGTTCCAAAAAGTACCCAAAAGTATCGAAATAATTTTGTACGAAAATATTGGTATCGGGACAACACTAATCTGATCCATTAAAGATTATAGGACGACAGACTACTGTCTGGCCTGGATACTGTAGAACTTTGTTTTTATTATAGCTGACTCGAATAACATAAAAAACATAAAATTACATTAAAAAAAAGTGTGCTGGGTGCAATATACAGGTCAGTTATGTTAAAGCTATTAAGTTCCCTGTTGTATCGTTTGATATCAGTGTGATTAAAATGTGCAGTAAACTCTCAAGTGCCTTTTCATTTGATCTGCTTTCTATCCTGCCAACAAACCCAGTCACTCACGCACGTCCAGACCTCTATTAGGCCCATTTTAGGACATTTAAATGGGTTCCTAAGGGTTATTGTCAGGTTCAAACACTGATGACATCTATTAAACAAGACAAGAAGCAAAGAATCAAACAGAGGCAGAATTAAATTTTACTCAATTGAGGAGAAACGTGTCGACCTGTAACCTCTTACAGTGTCACCCACGCTCTGACGAAAAAGGTTTGCGTCTCCTCCTTTATTTGGACACTCCCTGTTTACACAACAACATCTGCTTCCAAAGGAATGGGGAGTATGTAAACAGTCATTGTTTTCGGTCACATTAACACAAAAGAAAAAGATGCCTCGGGCTTTGGCTGGTCCTGGCTTCAGCCTGGGCAGGTCTTCGATGACAATGGATAACCCCCTACCGTCTCCTCCCATCGTACATAATGGAATTTTCCAAGCCTTTGCTTGGTGCAACAAAGACAGCCTCTTGTCTGTTCATTGGGAACTCAGAACGGAAAGTTTTTTGATAATTTACATAACATTTTTCTGACAGTTATAATAAAGAGTTTAAGTCAACTGAATGTTCACCATAATGGGCAACTCATCATAGCCTTCCCATCACAGGATGTTGCAGCAGCTCCATCAGAACGTTGGCCAAGTGGACGTGGAGGACCAGATAGCAGCTCTGGAGTATGTACTTATTTTGAATTTCATCACGTGCACTTTCTTTTTTTTTTCATTTGAGGGAGACGAAAAAAAACCCAACACTCTCAGCTACCTGATAAGCTCATTAGGATTGCAGAAGAGTCTCCGAAAAGAGAGAAAAAAAAGTGCTCTCCAAACAAGCTTTCAATGAGTCCTTGTGAAGAAATTGGCCCTCAAATTTGAAAACATGATTACATGCTTTCTAAATGTTTTTTTAAAAAAATCTGAATTGTGGAATGTGATGGAGGTCAGTTTGTTCTCTCGCGGCACAACGAGAGATGTTTTCCTTTTTGCTTTCATTTCCTTCTCTGCTGGTCCATTGAACATGATGACAGGTTGATGTGCCTCCTCTCTCCAGGTACTTAATGAAGCTGCCCTTCATCGATCCCACTCGGGTTGGAGTTTTTGGAGAGGTTTGATCATTCTTGGTATTTTTTTGTGACTGCATTGACAAAATCTCATTTGTATTATTCACATGTGAATAATACAAATACAGTCTATTATACAGCATTATTCACATGTGAATAATATAAATACAGTCTATTATACAGCATTATTCACATGTGAATACTATAAATACAGTCTATTATACAGCATTATTCACATGTGAATAATATAAATACAGTCTATTATACAGCATTATTCACATGTGAATAATATACAGTCTATTATACAGCATTATTCACATGTGAATAATATAAATACAGTCTATTATACAGCATTATTCACATGTTAATAGTATAAATGCAGTCTTATTATATGACATTATTCACATGTGAATAATATAAACACAGTCTATTATACAGCATCATTCACATGTGAATAATATAAATACAGTCTATTATACAGCATTATTCACATGTGAATAATATAAATACAGTCTATTATACAGCATTATTCACATGTGAATAATACAAACACAGTCTATTATACAGCATTATTCACATGTGAATAATATAAATACAGTCTATTATACAGCATTATTCACATGTGAATAATATAAATACAGTCTATTATACAGCATTATTCACATGTGAATAATATAAAAACAGTCCATTATACAGCATTATTCACATGTGAATAATATAAATACAGTCTATTATACTGCATTATTCACAAGTGAATAATATAAATACAGTCTATTATGCAGCATTATTCACATGTGAATAATATAAATACAGTCTATTATACAGAATTTTTCACATGTGAATAATATAAATACAGTCTATTACACAGCATTATTCACATGTGAATAATATAAATACAGTCTATTATACAGCATTATTCACATGTGAATAATATAAATACAGTCTGTTGTACAGCATTATTCACATGTGAATAACATAAATACAGTCTATTATAAAGCATTATTCACATGTGAATAATATACATACAGTCTATTATACAGCATTATTCACATGTGAATAATATACAGTCTATTATACAGCATTATTCACATGTGAATAATATAAAAACAGTCCATTATACAGCATTATTCACATGTGAATAGTATAAATGCAGTCTATTATACGACATTATTCACATGTGAATAACATAAACACAATGTATTATACAGCATCATTCACATGTGAATAATATAAATACAGTCTATTATACAGCATTATTCACATGTGAATAACATAAATACAGTCTATTATAAAGCATTATTCACATGTGAATAATATAAAAACAGTCCATTATACAGCATTATTCACATGTGAATAATATAAATACAGTCTATTATACTGCATTATTCACAAGTGAATAATATAAATACAGTCTATTATGCAGCATTATTCACATGTGAATAATATAAATACAGTCTATTATACAGCATTTTTCACAAGTGAATAATATAAATACAGTCTATTATACAGCATTATTCACATGTGAATAATACAAATACAGTCTATTATACAGCATTATTCACATGTGAATAATATAAATACAGTCTATTATACAGCATTATTCACATGTGAATAATATAAATACAGTCTATTATGCAGCATTATTTACATGTGAATAGTATAAATACAGTCTGTTATACAGCATTATTCACATGTGAATAACATAAATATAGTCTGTTATACTGCATTATTCACATGTGAATAATATAAATACAGTCTATTATGCAGCATTATTTACATGTGAATAGTATAAATACAGTCCATTATACAGCATTATTCACATGTGAATAACATAAATATAGTCTGTTATACTGCATTATTCACATGTGAATAATATAAATACAGTCTATTATACAGCATTATTCACATGTGAATAATATAAATACAGTCTATTATACAGCTGATCCAATGAGAATATTCCTCCTGCAGGACTATGGCGGCTACCTGACGCTAATGCTGCTGAAGTCCACAGAACGGATAATCCGATGCGCTGCGGCTCAGGCTCCTGTTGTCGACTGGACCTTGTATGGTGAGCGACAAGTCTGGCTGCATGAAATCCTTCTCGTACGGCAATTATTTTCACTCGGGGGGCCAAATTTAGAGAAAAAACATGCGCCTGGGGGCCGGTATACACTAATACAAAAACGGTATACACTAATACAAAAACTCACAACAATGTCTGATTGAAAGCTAAAAAAGTTATGACATGGAATGGAATTTTTTTTATTTTTATTGAATGACACACCCATAATGTACATGAAAATAAAGAACGTGGGACATACATTATTAACTATTAACAGTAAAACACTGAATTAGTGTTGTACCGATACCAATATTTTGGTATCGGGGACCACAAAAAATTTCATTATTGACTTAATTTTACCCAAAAATCTTAAGGTACATTAAACATGTTTCTTATTGCAAGTTTGTCCTTAAATAAAATTCTGTTAAAATGTAATAATTCTTCTGTTGTTTGATACTTTACATTAGTTATGGATCATACCACAAATTTGGGTATCAATCCGATACCAAGTCGTTACAGGATCATACATTGGTCATATTCAAAGTCCTCATGTGTCCAGAGACATATTTCCTGAGTTTCGTCGAAAAATATCCACGTAGTATCGACTAGATACGCTCCTGTACTTGGTATCATTACAGTGGATGTCAGGTGTAGATCCACCAATGGCGTTTGTTTACATTTTGACGCCGGTGAGCTATGGTGTGTAGTGATACATGTTTAGCTATTCCTCGTCCTGCAATGATAATGATACTTGTAAGAAACGTACTTTATTTGTCGCCACGGAGCAAAGGATTAGTGATTTAGAAGTAGCTAAAACACTACAGACTGCGGCTGAACTTTAGCATGTCTTAAAGCACCTCTTCCTGAGGGCGTTTCAGTGTTATAATTTCACCTTTATCTTTGGTTTTTATGCCAAAATGAGTCTGTTCTCCCTTTTCTGTCCACACACTGTGTCTGCTTGTAAGTACTCGGTGTGTGTGCACTGCCGAACATGCTCCTCTGGTTGTAAACCAGCAATGACACGACGTGACGACGATGACAGGGTGGTTTATCGGTACTTTCCAGAGGCAGTATAGTACCGAATATAATTAATTAGTATCGCGGTACTATACTAATACCGGCATACCGTACAACCCAGTTTTTAGTTTTTATTTGGGTTTTGTCGAAAACCGCTTATGTCAGCGTCAGGTTTCACAACATTAACATTTGAACCTGTCTTTCTTCTTTTTTCCCCCAATGTTGATGTTTTTTATTTTGTGTAATTATATTTTTAGAATGTGCCATGGAGCACATTTTTTCTCATTGGGAAAAATCTAAAACATAACATTCTCCTTTATTGCTTGCAGCTTCTGCATTCTCAGAGCGCTACTTTGGTTTGCCTTCCACAGAGGACAACATATATCAAGTGAGACGCTTCCTCCACACACACACACACACACACACGCACGCACGCACACACACACACACACACACACACACACACACACACACACACACACACACACACACACACACACACACACACACACACACACACACACACACACATACTTGAGACCTCCGAATAATGCCTACCTCTTTAGGACCACCCTTTCTAGATATATAAAGATGTGTATTTACAACATTAATAATATATACATACTATGCAAATATAAAAAAGGTTTTTGTGAAAAATGAGTTGGAATTTCACAAGAAAAAGGTCACAATTTCACAAGAAAAACCTAGAATTTTGGCGGTATTACAATAATAGTCGTCATTTTACTCAACGCAAGTCAACATTTTACAAGAAAAACCGGACATGTGTGCAATATTATGATAAACGTTGGAATTTTACTCAATAACAGTCACAATTTTACAGGAAAAAGCTTAAAATTCGACAAAATTCGCAATTTTATAGGAACATTCAAAAATTGTGTCAATATTATAATATAATCTGAATTTTACTTGGCAAAATGATGACAAAAGTCATAATTTCACTCGAAAAATGTCACTATTTTACAAGAACAACAAAAAAAATTGGCCATATTGTGATAAAAGTCAGAATTTTATATGACAAACGTCACCATTTTGCATTAAAAAGTAATGATTTTGCATTAAAAAGTAATAATTTTACGAGAAAATATTGCAATATTACAGAATCAGAAAGAATATGAGAATTTGTTCCCAATTTATAAGAAAAAAGTCGACACATTGTGAGAAAAAGACTGCTTTTAGTTTATTTCTTATTATTTATTTTTTTGTAATTCGGTTTTTAATCATTCATTATTTACTTTGTTATTACAGCATGTATCTATATACATATTTATTTGTTTACTTTTTACATTTTGGCCAAAGGGGGCACGTTTCAATTTCTTACACACACTTGTTATTTCATATGTTGACCAGAGGCGGAGCTCTTTTAAAAGCGACACACAGTCAATTTGAAAAATCCCTCCTTTTTGGGACCACCCTCATTTTGACAGATGTCACCACCAGGGGTGCTAATGAGACATTCTCTATTAGATGCAATGTTATTGGGACCATGATTTATGTCATCACTTGTTCACACCTCCTCATATGGATATGTCTCAAGAAGGATAGAAACACAAGAACACACACACACACACACACACACACACACACACACACACCCACACACACACACACCCACACACACACACACATTCTTGTATGTGTTACCTTCTTGAGACCTCCGAATAATGCCTACCTCTTTAGGACCAGCCTTTCTAGATATATAAAGATGTGTATTTACAACATTAATAATATATACATACGATGCAAATATAAAAAAGGTTTTTGTGAAAAATGAGTTGGAATTTTACAAGAAAAAGGTCACAATTTCACAAGAAAAACCTAGAATTTTGGCAGTATTACAATAACAGTCGTCATTTTACTCAACGCAAGTCAAAATTTTACAAGAAAAACCGAACATGTGTGCAATATTATGATAAACGTTGGAATTTTACTCAATAACAGTCACAATTTTACAGGAAAAAGCTTAAAATTCGACAAAATTCGCAATTTTATAGGAACATTCAAAAATTGTGTCAATATTATAATATAATCTGAATTTTACTTGGCAACATGATGACAAAAGTCATAATTTCACTCGAAAAAAGTCACTATTTTACAAGAACAACAAAAAAAATTGGCCATATTGTGATAAAAGTCAGACTTTTATATGACAAACGTCACCATCTTGCATTAAAAAGTAATAATTTTACGAGAAAATATTGCAATATTACAGAAACAGAAAGAATATGAGAAATTGTTCCCAATTTATAAGAAAAAAGTCGACACATTGTGAGAAAAAGACTGCTTTTAGTTTATTTATTTATTTTTATTTTTTTGTAATTGGTTTTTAATCATTCATTATTTACTTAAAGTTATTACAGTATGTATCTATATACATATTTTTTTATTTTTTTTTTTACATTTTGGCCAAAGGGGGCACTTTTCAATTTCTTACACACACTTGTTATTTCATATGTTGACCAGAGGAGGAGCACTTTTAAAACCGACACACAGTCAATTTGAAAAATCCCTCCTTTTTGGGACCACCCACATTTTGATAGATTTCACCACCAGGGGTGCTAATGAGACATTCTCTATTAGATGGATTGGGACCATGATTTATGTCATCACTTGTTCACACCTCCTCATATGGAAGCTACTTTTCCTTGTTGGTCTCTCAAGAAGGGTAGAAATACAAGAACACACACACACACACACACACACACACAGTGGAAGTTTTACAATAAATGTCGTCATTTTACTCAACGCAAGTCAACATTTTACAAGAAAAACCGAACATGTGTGCAATATTATGATAAACGTTGGAATTTTACTCAATAACAGTCGCAATTTTACAAGAAAAGCTTAAAATGTTGTCAATTTTATGAAAAGTGTCGCAATTTTACTGGACAAAATTCACAATTTTATAAGAAAACTTTAAAATTGTGTCAATATTATAATAATAATAATCGGAATTTGACTTGGCAAAATGATGACAAAAGTCACAATTTTACTCAAAAAATGTGACAATTTTACAAGAACAACCAAAAAATTGGCAATATTGTGATAAAAGTCAGAACTTTGTCCCCACATCTGCGGTCCCCTCCAAGGTTTCTCATTGTCATCCCATTGGGTTGAGTTTTTTCCTTGCCCTGATGTGGGATCTGAGCCGAGGATGACGTTGTGGCTTGTGCAGCCCTTTGAGACACTCGTGATTTAGGGCTATATAAGTAATCATTGATTGATTGATTGATTAAGCATGCCCTTCATTCGTTCGTGGGCAGTGTGTTCAAAGTCAAGATGAATGTGTCATTAGTTCATTATCGGGCACGATAAAGCTTTGGTTAGATTTTGTTAATTATAGACTATTTGATTTGTGACTATTTTAATATGTGAAACGGACCAAACACGCCACTAAATTAACAACAGGGTTGATTTTTCCAAAATTATGTAAAGTAATTAAAGTTGCCGTCTGTCAGGTTCAAACACTGACGACATTTATTAAACAAGACAAGAGGCAAGGAATTAAACGGAGACAACATTCAATTTGGACTCAATTGGGGAGAAACGCCTGGACACACTGTACTCTTGAACAGTCTCCAGCACGCTCTGCCAAAAGATAGCACGCCTCCTCCTTTTATTTTGGACCCTCCCCGACCACATGGCCACCATTGTTTCCAAAGGACAAAGGTCGCAAAAAGTTCACAGAAAAGGTCGTAAACAATTCACAGGAAAGGTCAGTTCAAAAAGAGTTTGTAAAATAGTTCAAAAAGAGTTTGTAAAATACTTCAAAAAGAGGTCGTCTTGAAATTGGGCAGATCCTGTAATCTCTCCGCTCTGAAGTCCTTGGGCCAGAACAACATCCTTCTGTTGATTACCATACATGAAAGAACACAGGAACACCTTCATCTTGCTCCCCCCCCCTCCCCCCCAACACAGTGGAGTTTTACGAGCCTTACTCTTGGTAGGTTTCAAAGACAGCTTTTGTCTTCTTGTCAGGAACTCAATATAATACAAAGTTCTTGTGATCATTTAGAAACAATTACTCTAACACCGTCAATCCCACGTGGGTGCCCGGGCCCCCGAAGCACCCGCGGGATCGGCGCCTATGCTTGGAAGTTGTGTCAGGTCCAAGAGGAAAATATACCCTTTTGAAAAGAATATTTGTTTAAAAAGGGAAATTCCAGACTGACCTCTAAGTGAAGGTTGCTGTCAAGAGTTTTCTTCCAAGTGGGTTACGTCGAATTGGGTCACGGTGCTCTATTTTGGTCGTGGCAGCTGCTCTTCAGTGACATCCAAAGACTGGGCACAGTCTGATCGGTTAATAATCAGTGGCACATCAATCCCGTCCTCACAACGAAAGGACAAAGGTCATGAAACAGCTGTCTGCGCCGTGATGGAACCCCGCCTGCATGGTGATTTGAGACTTACCTTCCATCCTCGGTGCCGCCGAGCAATGCGTGTGAATACTGGGAGAGAAGCCCGAGGGACGCGCCCGTTTGGTGGCCATTCCACGGTGCGCCTTCATTTCCAGTCAGGCGGCTGCACGCTTTCAAAGGCCAGGCCGCTTTCAAAATGTCCCTCGGTGACCTTTCCAAGACACGTTTCCCACTTACCACTAGCATGCTCTAGTGTTTGCATGTTGTGTGCATTTCCACTGCACAGCCGATCACTTGTGGGACTTTATTCCACTACTGGAGGACATCTTCAGGATTGATCTGGTTTTTAATCCGATAAACAAAAGTCCCAGTTGCAGTTCCTCTGCCGTTTGAACAATCTTTTATTTTCGTTGACGCACAGGGACAGTGCTCTGCTCCGCGACTTTTCAGTCTCTCCAGCCCCAGCTGGGTAATCTACTCACCTGCCAGCTGGGCTTCGAAGCCGGGCCATACACACTCATACTTGCCAACCTTGACACCTCCAAATTCGGGAGATTGTGGGGGGTTTGAGGTTGGCGGGGTTAAGGGGGGAGGAGTATATTTATAGCTAGAATTCACTGAAATTCAAGTATTTCTTATATATACAGTATATAAATAAAATAAATACTTGACTTTCAGTGAATTCTAGCTATATATATATATATTTTATTATATATATATACATATATATATATACATATATATATATATATATATATATATATATATATATATATATATATATATATATATATATATATATATATATATATATATATGTGTATATATATGTGTATATATATATATATATATATATATATATATATATATATATATATATATATATATATATATATATATATATATATATATATATATATATATATATGTCTTAATTAGATATCCAAAAAATAGTGCTCGATACCGTGGTAGAGCGTAATATGTATGTGTGGGAAAAATCTCAAGACTATTTCATCTCTACAGGCCTGTTTCATGAGGGGTTTTCCTCAATCCTCAGGAGATTTAAAAAAAAAATAAAAAAATAAAAAAATCTCCTGAGGATTGAGGAAAACCCCTCATGAAACAGGCCTGTAGAGATGAAATAGTCTTGTGATTTTTCCCACACATACATATATATATATATATATATATATATATATATATATATATATATATATATATATATATATATATATATATATATATATATATATATATATATATATATATATATATATATATATATATATATATATATATATATATATCCATCCATCTTCTCCCGCTTATCCGAGGTCGGGTCGCGGGGGCAGCAGCCTAAGTAGGGAAGCCCAGACTTCCCTCTCCCCAGCCACTTCGTCCAGCTCCTCCCGGGGGATCCAGAGGCGTTCCCAGGCCAGCCGGGAGAGATACTCTTCCCAACGTGTCCTGGGTCTTCCCCGTGGCCTCCTACCGGTCGGACGTGCCCGAAACACCTCCCTAGGGAGGCGTTTGGGTGGCGTCCTGACCAGATGCCCGAACCACCTCATCTGGCTCCTCTCGGATGACAGAGCTTCTCACCCTATCTCTAAGAGAGCCCCGCCACCCGGCGGAGGAAACTCATTTTGGCCGCTTGTACCCGTGATCTTGTCCTTTCAGTCATGACCCAAAGCTCATGACCATAGGTGAGGATGGGAACGTATTTCGACCGGTAAATCGAGAGCTTTGCCTTCCGGCTCAGCTCCTTCTTCACCACAACGGATCGATACAGCGTCCGCATTACTGAAGACGCTACAATCTCAATCTGAATTCTAGCTATATATATATATATATATATATATATATATATATATATACATGTAAATAAAATAAATACTTGAATTTCAGTGTTCATTTATTTACACATATACACACATAACACTCCTCTCTACTCATTGTTGTATTTGAAAGTGCAATGCTTTGCAGCCAGTAGCACAGCCTGTGAAGGAGCATAGGTATGGGCGGTGTAATATTCTGGGTTGGAGACAATAACCAGGCGAGGTGATGAAGTTACGTCTCTTTACTTCATACTTCAGAACCGACTCCCACACTTGCCGTCAGGGTGCGCAATACAACGTAAACCGTTGGCCAACCAAAAAGTAACCACAGAACACTAAACGGTATAGTGTTCTGTGGTTACTTTTTGGTTGGCCAAGCGGACGTGACGACAGGCTGTCCTCACTCAGGTCCGCACGGACCTGGAGGGGGCGTGCCTTAAGTCCGGCTGGAAATCGGGAGAATGGTTGTCCCGGGAGATTGTCGGGAGTCTCCTGGAAAATTCGGGAGGGTTGGCAAGTATGTACACACTCCCTTCCCGCAGGAGGCGCGCCGACCACGCCCCCCTCCACAGTCCCATATCTACATAAACATATTTGACTAAGGTTCGTGATGAAGCTTTAAACGCTGGGATTTCTGCCATTGTCGCTGATTGTCTGGATCAATGTGTCCGCGGCTTAAAAGGTCCGCCGGAAAACCAATGACTCGAGTAAAAAAAATGCATACTTTGTTGTCCAGTCGTTTGCAAAAGTCAGATTTTTGCAATTTATTTTGATATTTTTTCGAATATCTAGTCTTCTTCGACACACATGCCTCATTCTTGCCCTCTGCGGGGTGACGGGAGTACTGCATACATGAGCAACCAAAGTTTTAATGGTTCCATCAAGCCTATTTGGGTGATGTTCGGCGGGCCAAATGAAAAGCTTTGCCGCCAGTTAAATAGTTCTGGTTTACATGTACCACTTTCTACGTCACGTCTATGAAAATCCCGCCCGGCGATCCTGATTGGTTTATTATTGTTTGCTATTTTGAAGGAGTTTGCATTGCCCTCGAGCCTAGATCCTTGTGTGGAGCTCAGCCAACTACAAGGATCTGGCGAGAGTCAGGTTAGGATGAGTTTGCTAAGTATAAAAATGAGCCTACATTTTTTAATTAAAGAAACAGCTGTTCTAAATGTGTCCACTAGATGTCGCAATAGCAATTCTTTGTATCTTTGTAGATGATGCAACATATGTAAAAAAAAATAAACCACATGATGTTAGTGCACCAGTCGAGGAAAATGATCAAACTACATAAATAACATCCTGTAATTTGATTTTGATATTATTTTTTTATCTTGATAGATTGAAAATTAACACCAATGAGTTGACTAAAGAACTTTATCACATGATTTATTCAGAAAGTATAAATATAAGTTATCATGCCGGGATTTTACCAGTCCGGCCCACTTGGGAGTAGACTTTCCTCCACGTGGCCCCCCGATCTAAAATGAGTTTGACACCCTTGCCTCACAACGAATTACATTATAGAGTGTCCGCCTTGAGATCTGTAGATCGTGAGTTCAAACTCCGGCCGAGTCATACCAAAGACTATAAAAATGGGACCCATTACCTCCCAGGGGGTGATCAAGGGTGATGGGTCAATTGCAGAGGATAATTTCGTCACACCTAGTGCGTGTGTGACAATCATTGGTACTTTAACTTTTAACTTGAATTATTTCCGTGCAGATGTCCAAAGTCCTCCCTGAAATGAAAGGTGTGCAGGGAGGAACTCTGTTTCTCGCCCATGGGACCGCCGACGGTAGGCGCAAACTTTCAATTTTTATTTTTTGCCAGTGCCTCGACATAGAGGCCATGGTGTAGTCACTGAACTGCGAGTGATCCTCCATTTGTGTTCTCCCCCCCTTGTAGCAAACGTTAACTTCCAGCACTCGGCAGAGCTCATCAAGCACTTGATCCGGGTGGGAGCCAACTACACGATGCAGGTACCACACATGTCAGACAAAAAGACGACAGAGATCAATTTGGTGGGACATTTGCCTGAACATGACCGATTCCGCTTTGGGACAGATCTACCCCGACGAAGGCCACTTCCTGTCGAGGCACAGCCGGAGTCAACTGATGCACTCTTTGATTGGTTACTTCAGGGGATGTCTCCTGGAGGCCTCGTCGTTACTGGACCGCCACGCCGAGGACGAGTGAGGGGTCGGCGGGGAGTTAACGCCACAGGAAATGAGCGCGTGTTTACATGTAGCCTAATATTTGGTCGACAAGTGGATGACTTCAAAGATCAGGTTGTGTTTTGTTTTTTTTGCTTTAAGTTCTTAGATGCGTCCTCGTGTGCAGACTAAGACCGAATCATTTCTGTCATTGCCGGACATGAGACAAAGTGTTGCCGGAGGCTTGAAGCCATCTTAGAGCTGTGCACTGACTGTAGATTCCTGCCTGTCACTCAGGCTTTTTAGTTTTTACTTGGTGTCAGTATTTCTGTTGTTTGTATACCGTAGGTCTGGATTAGTTTTGGCCTCATCTCTCGGGTGAAGAACGCACCACGATGGCTTTTCCTCGGCGTGCTACCTGGTGGTTGTTTGAGCACACTGCAGCTTGTCCTGGATATATTACCCACTCCTTAGGCCCCTTCTGCACTAAGCCTGCTAAGGTTATCCAGGGTAAATCCCACCTAACCTTATCAGTTTTTCTTACCATTATCACTGGAAGACAAGGAATAGGTAAACATGTTACGATACACACCGTTGGAGGATACTAAAAAGCATAGCAAACTGATAAGACAGAGCTCTTGAACGGATGGGCAGATCGATACAAACATCGACTGTTACGGTAAGTGCAGTATCGTTCTCCGAAAGAGAAAGAGACGATACATTGTTATCCGCTAACAGATGCTACCTGGTGGTCGTTTGAGCACACTGCAGCTAGTCCTGGATAAATTAACCACTCCTTAGGCCCCTTCTGCACTAAGCCGGCTAAGGTTATCCAGGGTAAATCCCACCTAACCTTATCAGTTTTTCTTACCATTATCACTGGAAGACAAGGAATAGGTAAACATGTTACGATAAACACCGTTGGAGGATACTAAAAAGCATAGCAAACTGATAAGACAGAGCTCTTGAACGGGTGGGCAGATCGATACAAACATCGACTGTCACGGTAAGTGCAGTATCTTTCTCCGAAAGAGAAAGAGACGATACATTGTTATCCGCTAACAGATGCTACCTGGTGGTCGTTTGAACACACTGCAGCTAGTCCTGGATAAATTAACCACTCCTTAGGCCCCTTCTGCACTAAGCCATCTAAGGTTATCCAGGGTAAATCCCACCTAAATTTATCAGTTTTTCTTACCATTTTCACTGGAGGACAAGGAATAGGTAAACATGTTACGATACACACCGTTGGAGGATACTAAAAAGCATAGCAAACTGCTAAGACAGAGCTCTTGAACGGGTGGGCAGATCGATACAAATATCGACTGTCACGGTAAGTGCAGTATCTTTCTCCGAAAGAGAAAGAGACGATACATTGTTATCCGCTAACAGATGCTACCTGGTGGTCGTTTGAGCACACTGCAGCTTGTCCTGGATAAATTAACCACTCCTTAGGCCCCT
This sequence comes from Entelurus aequoreus, assembly GCF_033978785.1. Taxonomy (NCBI): domain Eukaryota; kingdom Metazoa; phylum Chordata; class Actinopteri; order Syngnathiformes; family Syngnathidae; genus Entelurus; species Entelurus aequoreus. The sequence goes on from NC_084731.1 coordinate 7,586,026, forward strand.
TCTGCACTATGGTTATCCAGGGTAAATCCTGCCTAACCTTATCCGTGTCCACACAGTTTTTCATACCATTGTCACTGGAGGACAAGGAATAGCTAAACATGTTAACGATACGCGCCGTTGGAGGATACTAAAAAGCATAGCAAACTGATAAGACAGAGCTCTTGAACGGGTGGGCAGATCGATACAAACATCGACTGTTACGGTAAGTGCAGTATCGTTCTCCGAAAGAGAAAGAGATGATACATTGTTATCCGCTAACAGATGCTACCTGGTCGTCGTTTGAGCACACTGCAGCTAGTCCTGGATAAATTAACCACTCCTTAGGCCCCTTCTGCACTAAACCGGCTAAGGTTATCCAGGGTAAATCCCACCTGACCTTATCAGTTTTTCTTACCATTATCACTAGAGGACAAGGAATAGCTAAACATGTTACAATACACACCGTTGGAGGATACTAAAAAGCATAGCAAACTGCTAAGACAGAGCTCTTGAACGGGTGGGCAGATCGATACAAACATCGACTGTTACGGTAAGTGCAGTATCGTTCTCCGAAAGAGAAAGAGATGATACATTGTTATCCGCTAACAGATGCTACCTGGTCGTCGTTTGAGCACACTGCAGCTAGTCCTGGATAAATTAACCACTCCTTAGGCCCCTTCTGCACTAAACCGGCTAAGGTTATCCAGGGTAAATCCCACCTGACCTTATCAGTTTTTCTTACCATTATCACTAGAGGACAAGGAATAGCTAAACATGTTACAATACACACCGTTGGAGGATACTAAAAAGCATAGCAAACTGCTAAGACAGAGCTCTTGAACGGGTGGGCAGATCGATACAAACATCGACTGTCACGGTAAGTGCAGTATCTTTCTCCGAAAGAGAAAGAGACGATACATTGTTATCCGCTAACAGATGCTACCTGGTGGTCGTTTGAGCACACTGCAGCTAGTCCTGGATAAATTAACCACTCCTTAGGCCCCTTCTGCACTAAGGTTATCCAGGGTAAATCCCACCTAACCTTATCAGTGTCCACACAGTTTTTCTTACCATTATCACTGAAGGACAAGGAATAGCTAAACATGTTACGATACACACCGTTGGAGGATACTAAAAAGCATACCAAACTGCTAAGACAGAGCTCTTGAACGGGTGGGCAGATCGATACAAACATCGACTGTTACGGTAAGTGCAGTATCGTTCTCTGAAAGAGAAAGAGACGATACATTGTTATCCGCTAACAGATGCTACCTGGTGGTCGTTTGAGCACACTGCAGCTAGTCCTGGATAAATTAACCACTCTTTAGGCCCCTTCTGTACTAAGGTTATCCAGGGTAAATCCCGACGAACCTTATCCGTGTCCACACAATTTTTCATACCATTGTCACTGGAGCACAAGGAATAGCTAAACATGTTAACGATACGCGCCGTTGGAGGATACTAAAAAGCATAGCAAACTGATAAGACAGAGCTCTTGAACGGGTGGGCAGATCGATACAAACATCGACTGTTACGGTAAGTGCAGTATCGTTCTCCGAAAGAGAAAGAGACGATACATTGTTATCCGCTAACAGATGCTACCTGGTGGTCGTTTGAGCACACTGCAGCTAGTCCTGGATAAATTAACCACTCCTTAGGCCCCTTCTACACTAAGGTTATCCAGGGTAAATCCCACCTAACCTTATCCGTGTCCACGCAGTTTTTCTTACCATTGTCACTGGAGGACAAGGAATAGCTACACATGTTAATGATACACACCGTTATAGGATACTAAAAAGCATAGCAAACTGCTAAGACAGAGCTCTTGAACGGGTGGGCAGATCGATATAAACATCGACTGTCACGGTAAGTGCAGTATCGTTCTCCGAAAGAGAAAGAGACGATACATTGTTATCCGCTAACAGATGCTACCTGGTGGTCGTTTGAGCACACTGCAGCTAGTCCTGGATAAATTAACCACTCCTTAGGCCCCTTCTGCACTAAGGTTATCCAGGGTAAATCCCACCTAACCTTATCAGTGTCCACACAGTTTTTCTTACCATTATCACTGGAGGACAAGGAATAGTCTAAACATGTTACGATACACACCATTGGAGGATACTAAAAAGCATACCAAACTGCTAAGACAGAGCTCTTGAACGGGTGGGCAGATCGATACAAATATCGACTGTCACGGTAAGTGCATTATCTTTCTCCGAAAGAGAAAAAGATTATGCATTGTTATCCGCTAACAGATGCTAACTGGTGGTCGTTTGAGCACACTGCAGCTAGTCCTGGATAAATTAACCACTCCTTAGGCCCCTTCTGCACTAAGGTTATCCAGGGTAAATCCCGCCTAACCTTATCAGTGTCCACACAGTTTTTCTTACCATTGTCACTGGAGGACAAGGAATAGGTAAACATGTTAACGATACGCGCCGTTGGAGGATACTAAAAAGCATAGCAAACTGCTAAGACAGAGCTCTTGAACGGGTGGGCAGATCGATACAAACATCGACTGTCACGGTAAGTGCAGTATCTTTCTCCGAAAGAGAAAAAGATTATGCATTGTTATCCGCTAACAGATGCTACCTGGTGGTCGTTTGAGCACACTGCAGCTAGTCTTGGATAAATTAACCACTACTTAGGCCCCTTCTGCACTAAGCCGGCTAAGGTTATCCAGGGTAAATCCCACCTAACCTTATCCTTGTCCACACACCCACAATGGTCGTTTAAGACCCCCCCCCCTCCGTCCGCTGTACACATGCGCGGAAAATGCGCACGTCAGTCACCTCCAGTGTTGCTTTTTGTGCAAGTTCTTAAATGTAACTTATCTGAACAATATCCAGTGTTGTGGTATTTCAATTGACTGTAATCCAGTGTGCTGCGGGGCCCTATTGTAGTGAATCACACCTGAGCCATCAAGAATTTATAAAATCTTTATCGGATTTATGGAACATTTAACAATCAGTCTTGGGATCTAGATATCTGGTCAGGACACTCCTCACTCTTTTGCCTTCACCTTCATTGTCCATTCTTTTTTCATGACTTTATATACTCTGGACCTAGACCTTGAGTCCGCGACATACACGGCGGACAATAACTGATACAGTCTGCTTCGCCAGTCCAAAAGAATTTGCCGTTTTCCGTAGTTTTCCCTTGATGGCCAAGTAATACAAAGCACAGCTGCCCTGGACATTGGAAAGTTCTCTTGAGAAGTGTTGTATCCCAAATAGCTGCAATCACTTTCTCTTAAGATATTCATGTGTGATTTCCACAAGTGTCTGTACATGTAGAAGAAGGAGAAACAAGGGCATGTCTGGATGACTCGCCTCCATATTTCCAGTGGTTAGCTCCGAGTTACGAAACCGCTTTATTATAAAGCTGGCTGTGGCGCGTTCTTTCTGACGCCACTTCCTCTCCGAACTCACTTTGTAAACGATCAATGAGTCCATACAAAGCTAAGAGCCGGAGAATCAAGAAATACACGGCGCACTTACCCGTGTGAAAAATTTTTCAAGGAGGGGAACCTTAAACGATGGTTCAGTGTGGCTGAAACGGGGCTTAGGCTAAATAATTATTTGTTTAATGAGTTATCCGGCTTAATGTAGACAGGGTCTTAGTGTTCAGTCAAAGGAATGAGGCAAAAACTAAACCAGACCTAGTGGAGATGACACCAATAGTAAGACCATGAAAAATAATATATGTATATATAAAAATTGTTTTCAGGATGTGAATCGAGCTTTGTGATTTATTAGGTTTTTTTCTTAGCACTTTATCTACATTAACATATTTGGCATTATGTTTTTGTGTATGTACTGTATGTTGTTAAATAGAAAGCATTTAAACTCCGAACCTGAGCCGATTTAATTACTGTAAGAATTTTGCCTTCCCTCCAGCGTTGCCAGACATGCAATATTATCGTATTTGTACGATAATTTCACCCTCTGTATCGTCAATAATTAAAACAAAACCCATAATGTCTGATTTTTGTAGCCCTTCAGTACAAATCTATTAGCAAACACGAACAGGATACATCTTGCCCTTATATGTTGTGCATTGGCTCACGTGCCTTAAGTGGCAGCTTTTTTTCCCCCCAAAAAAGTGCTGTTAGTGTATTTAAAGGTTCTGTTTTACTGTGGCCGATGAGTACCGCGCAAATACGATCATTTTCTTCAAAACACAATCGTTCGAAGCCTCCGGTACGATAATTTGTCCTTTTTTCATCTGTCAACACTGCTCTCCATCCAAGAAGAGGGGAGAAAGTCTACTAAGTGATGCCTGCAGCAGACAGGAAGTAAAATGTTCTTTTGACTGAACAAAAAGCTCATGTAGCGCAAACCCCCAACACAATTACGGTAATTGGATGCAAAAAAGCAAAGGAACTCAATCCGAATGGACAAATGAGAAGAGACACAATGGGCATCATCACAGGACAAAAGCTGGGGTGGGCGATAACCTACTGTTACGAATTGATTAACGTGGACCCCGACTTAAACAAGTTGAAAAACTTATTCGGGTGTTACCATATAGTGGTCAATTTTATGGAATAAAATTGACCAGTACAATCAGTACTCAGTACAATCAGTACTCAGTACAATCTACTAATACAAGTTTCAATCAATCAATTAACTAAATACGGATACTTTTTACTTAACTTTATTTTTAAGCTCCTCAAATGATTTTAATTTGTTTCCTTATGATTATAATTGAAATAAAACACAAGACAATAATTTTAGAAAATACTAGACATTCTAACAAAATATGAACACAATGTCACGATATTAAAAATGATAAATAACAGTCGACAGATCAGGCTGTGGTATCAGTGTGTTTAGGCCAAAAGGGGGCAGAAGACACTTTTTACCTCATATACAAGTTGGGAATAATGGAGTATTTTATTAAAATAAACACTATATTTAAAAGCAACCTAAAATGAACATGACCCCTTATACATTACTTTTTCCACTTTTCTATTTGTTCCATTCTATTATTATTGAATTACTATTATTATTATTGTTATTATTAATATGATTTACTATTGCCTCTAACATACTCAAAAACATACTAAATCTTGCGAGCATGTGTTTCCTGGTGAAAAGTTACACACGTTGGTTAGCAGGTACCAGTTTTGTGGCATTTGCTGTATTTCCATTAGTTTTCTGTGTAAAATTCTAAAACAAGCCGTGGTTGATTTGATATGCAGAATGTATCATGCCCTGGTGTCGTACGCTGGAATCCCCTGGACCAGGGGTCACCAACCTTTTTGAAACCAAGAGCTACTTCTTGGGTACTGATTAATGCGAAGGGCTACCAGTTTGATACACACTTTAATAAATTGCCAGAAATAGCCAATTTGCTCAATTTACCTTTAACTCTATGTTATTATTAATAATTAATGATATTTACACTTAATTGAACGGTTTAAAAGAGGAGAAAACCCGAAAAAAATGACAATTTAATTTTGAAACATAGTTTATCTTCAATTTCGACTCTTTAAAATTCAAAATTCAACCGAAAAAAAGAAGAGAAAAACTAGCTAATTCGAATCTTTTTGAAAAAATTAAAAAAAGAATTTATGGAACATCATTAGTAATTTTTCCCGATTAAGATTAATTTTAGAATTTTGATTACATGTTTTAAATAGGTTAAAATCCAATCTACACTTTGTTAGAATATATAACAAATTGGACCAAGCTATATTTCTAACAGAGACAAATCATTATTTCTTCTAGATTTTTCAGAACAAAAATTTTAAAAGAAATTCAAAAGACTTTGAAATAAGATTTAAATTTGATTCTACAGATTTTCTAGATTTGCCAGAATATTTTATTAAATTTTAATCATAATAAGTTTGAAGAAATATTTCACAAATATTCTTTGTCGAAAAAACAGAAGCTAAAATGAAGAATTAAATTAAAATGTATTTATTATTCTTTACAATAAAAAAAATAAATTTACTTGAGCATTGATTTAAATTGTCAGGAAAGAAGAGGAAGGAATTTAAAAGGTAAAAAGGTATATGTGTTTTTTCTCTAAAATTGTCTTTCTGAAAGTTATAAGAAGCAAAGTAAAAAAAATAATGAATTTATTTAAACAAGTGAAGACCAAGTCTTTAAAATATTTTCTTGGATTTTCAAACTCTATTTGAGTTTTGTCTCTCTTAGAATTAAAAATGTCGAGCAAAGCGAGACCAGCTTGCTAGTAAATAAATACAATTTAAAAAATAGAGGCAGCTCACTGGTAAGTGCTGCTATTTGAGCTATTTTTAGAGCAAGCCAGCGGGCGACTCATCTGGTCCTTACGGGCTACCTGGTGCCCACGGGCACCACGTTGGTGACCCCTGCCCTGGACTGAAGAAGCCTCTCATTATTTGTGATGTGCGTACGTTTCATTAAGTGTTTTATTGTTACCAGTTGATAAATCAACACATGTCATAGAAATAAAAAGTCCAAAATGGTTTATAAACTGTACAACTTGTGTTAATTCAAGTACAATTTTTTTCCCGCCATTTTGTTCAGCAGTGTACGCCATATTTAATGTAACAGGACACAAAATTGATGGCGATGGGGAAGACTGTGGAGAGGGGTTGCCATGACAACCTCTTTAGTAAACATTTTATGGACTTATTTACATGTTTCCCTATTTAAAGAACCCATTGGTACTTAAATTTAAATTACTTTAAAATATCACTAATCAATGTTAACGATATGTGTGAAGTTGCAGTATGTTATTTTGGGGGGTTAATGCTAAATGTGTTTAATATTTGAAAATAATGACAATTTTTTGTACATATTGAAATGTACTTTTTTTCTTTACAAAAGACTTGTCAATTCCAAAAACAATTAAAACATTGACATTTATTGAGTGGCTTTTTAGCATTTAGCTATTGTGACAAATACGTCAATATAAATATATAAATAAAAACTATAACAAAACTACTTAATGCATTATAATTGTTGAATGAGTTCAAAATTACATGTATTAAAAAAACGATGTATTTATTATTAATTTATTTAAATAATTAATTCATTTATTTATTTTTTTATATTGACAAATACGTCAATATAAATATATAAATACAAACTATAATATAACTACTTAATGCATTATAATTGTTGAATGAGTTCAAAATTACATTTATTAAAAAAACGATGTATTTATTATTTAATTAATTAATTAATTTATTATTTATTTTATTTATTTAAAAAAATACTCTGTAAAACGTGAATATGATCGAAAGTAACACTCAATATTTTGTTTTCTTTCTGCTAATGTGTATTCAAATTTAAAAAAAAAATAGATTACCGGTAAATACGACAAAGATGAATATTTAAATTGAAACAGTAAGCACACAAACAGCGACACTGGTGTTTGTAAACATATTATTCGAAAAAGAAGACACAAACACGTCAACCTACAGAAAAGCAAACATGATAGCTCTTGCACATTTTTACACAGCATTAACGTCAGTGTTTATTAGCTCACCAACCACATACCTGCCTTAAAATGTATGATACAGTAAAACTTGTTTATGTCGACATGACCCAAACCCAATCTAGCCACATTTGGGACTTTACCAGACATGTCGAATAGGAATAGCTATGATTTTTTTAAAGGGCGTCCGTTGACATGTCTTCCTAACTTTATAGTTTTCTTTTTGCAGGTATTTTATTTATAGTTATGTTTTGTTGCATGTTTTTGACACAAACAACATTTGGTACTGGGTGCATTATGTTGAGTTTTGTTGTCGAATCCAGGTTGTTACTGTCGTGCTTTTATTTTGAAGCTTACGTTGCACTGAGCAGGACTTCACTGTGGTTGTTGTTTGATAATTAGGAAGTTAACATGGCAAAGTAAATGGACGTATGTCAGGGGTGTCAAACACACGGGCCCGTGGGCCATATCAGGCCCGCCAACAGGTTTAATCCGGCCCGTGGCCTGCAAGATGAGTTTGCCAAGTATAAAAATGAGCTGCAATTTTTTTTTATTGAAGGAAACTGCGGTTCTAAATGTGTCCACTAGATGTTGCAATAGCAAAATTTTCACACATGACACTCTTTAATCAATCAGCTGCTCCTGCTGTGGCTGGCAGCAGATGGCGGCAGACTGATGCAGTATCGACGCACAATACCTTCTTTCCTTGTAAATTATCCACTCAATGGATAACATAAGGAAACGGTAAGATGCAAAGGCTTTAGTCGACATGACCGTCATCTTCGTAGTAGTTAGTTCTCCGCAGCGCTCGCACTTGGTTGAAAGCGAGTTGCACACCCTGAACTCCATTGTAAAAATGTGTGTTTTCTACATTTGTTGTTTGTTCTGTTTTATTGTATGCTTAAATCTACCATGTTCACATTGGTTAAGTTTGTAGTTATGTTACCTTGATGTCAGCTATGGCATCATTTTGATAATTATGGTGCTTATATTGTAATTGCAATATTCGAATGATGATGAATGAATGTGTTGTGGCAGTTGCGGGTGTCACCAATGCAGCGGTTTGAGGAAACACTCCTTTCCTAAACAATAAACAGGAATTGCTTGAAGTTTAATGCCTTTGTAAATACACTGAGACTGTTTTTTAAACCGCACCAATTCTTTTCCTCAGAATTTTCAACTAACTTGAAGTGTTTTGCCAAGAGAATTATTTGTAAAATGTACATTTTCAGAAAGAAAACAATCTGAAGTTGGTTTTATTTTTAAGTTATCATGCCATGATTTTACCATGGATTTTCCTCCATGCGGCCCCTGAGCTAAAATGAGTTTGACACCCCTGACTTATATATATATATTTTTGTAGAAAAGTGATCTCCAAAAAAATGGGCCACCATGTATGGCACTTTGTAGTCATACTACGACTCGGTGAGTTGGTCGACATAAACGGGTTCTGTATCGCCAAAGAAGCTGCTCAGTCCACAAACATAGGTTCCATTTCCTGCTTTAATACTCCTCGCCCTCTTCGTCTTCGTCCAGCGAGTCGACGCCCACCTCCTCGTAGTCCTTCTCCAGGGCGGCCATGTCTTCTCTGGCTTCGGAGAACTCTCCCTCTTCCATCCCCTCGCCGACGTACCAGTGCACGAAGGCCCTCTTGGCGTACATCAGGTCAAACTTGTGGTCCAGTCGAGCCCAGGCTTCGGCGATGGCCGTGGTGTTGCTCAGCATGCACACGGCCCTCTGGACCTTGGCCAGGTCTCCACCGGGAACTGCAGTGGGGGGCTGGTAGTTGATGCCCACCTTGAAGCCGGTGGGACACCAGTCCACAAACTGGATGGAGCGCTTTGTTTTGATGTTGCTAATCGCCACGTTGACATCTTTGGGCACCACGTCGCCGCGGTACAGCAGGCAGCACGCCATGTACTTGCCGTGGCGAGGGTCGCATTTCACCATCTGATTGGCGGGCTCGAAGCAGGCATTGGTGATCTCCGCTACGGTGAGCTGCTCGTGGTACGCTTTCTCTGCTGAGATGACGGGGGCGTAGGTTGCCAGAGGGAAGTGGATGCGCGGGTAGGGCACCAGGTTGGTCTGGAACTCTGTCAAGTCCACATTCAGGGCGCCGTCGAAGCGCAGCGAGGCCGTGATTGAAGAGACAATCTGACTGATTAGCCGATTCAGGTTGGTGTATGACGGACGCTCTATGTCCAGGTTCCTACGGCAGATGTCATAGATGGCCTCGTTGTCCACCATGAAGGCGCAGTCGGAGTGCTCCAAGGTGGTGTGCGTGGTCAGGATGGAGTTGTACGGCTCCACCACGGCGGTGGACACCTGAGGGGCCGGATAGATGGCGAACTCCAGCTTGGACTTCTTGCCGAAGTCAACGGAGAGACGCTCCATCAGAAGAGACGTGAAGCCGGAACCGGTTCCTCCTCCAAAGGAATGGAACACCAGGAACCCTTGGAGACCAACGCACTGGTCCGACTGAAAGAAGAAGATATGCTAAGTGTTCTACAAGGACGATATATTATTTTGGTTGACGATAGAGCTTTTAATACTTATAATGACACATTCTAAATGTGGCCCGCAAATTTGACAGTGACATGCGAACTATGGTGTCCTCAACGCAGTGTAGCGTCTTGGCTAACGAGTAGTGGCTAATGTCCCTGCAGCTTTTGAATCACTAATCCTCACCTCTACGGTGCCAAATATACAGTTTTCCTTACGAGTACCATTATCACTAGAGGACAAGGAATAGCTAAACATGTTACTATACACACCGTTGGAGGATACAAAAAAGCATAGCAAACTGCTAAGCTAGAGCTCTTGAACGGGTGGGCAGATCGATACAAATATCGACCCCATTGGGTTGAGTTTTTTTCTTGCCCTGATGTGGGATCTGAGCCGAGGACCTCGTTGTGGGAAGCCCAGGGAGGCCAGGGAAGCCCAGACTTCCCTCTCCCCAGCCACTTCATCCAGCTCCTGCCGGGGGATCCCGTGGCGTTCCCGGGGCCAGCCGGTAGACATAGTCTTCCCAACGTGTCCTGGGTCTTCCCCGTGGCCTCCGACTGGTTGGACGTGCCCTAAACACCTCCCTACGGAGGCGTTCTTGTGGCATCCTGACCAGATGCCCGAACCACCTCATCTGGCTCCTCTCCATGTGGAGGAGCAACGGCTTTACTTTGAGCTCCTCCCGGATGGCAGAGCTTCTCACCCTATCTCTAAGGGAGAGCCCCGACACCCGGCGGAGGAAACTCGTTTCGGCCGCTTGTACCCGTGATCTTGTCCTTTCGGTCATAACCCAAACCTCATGACCATAGGTGAGGGTGGGAACGTAGATCGACCGGTAAATTGAGAGCTTTGCCTTCCGGCTCAGCTCCTTCTTCACCACAACGGATCGATACAGCGTCCGCATTACTGAAGATGCCACACCGCATCTCACGATCCACTCCTCCCTCACTCGTGAACAAGACTCCGAGGTACTTGAACTCCTCCACTTGGGGCAGGGTCTCCTCCCCAACCCGGAGATAGCACTCCACCCTTTTCCGGGCGAGAACCGTGGAACCATTTGTTATCTTGTTTTCTTGTTTTCTCATACTGCTGTGTCTCGTTTGCAAGTATTCTACTGCACTATTTATAGTAGTTCGATGGCAGTAGTGTATAGACTACGCTGTGTTGCCTTAGCAGAAAGTAGTCTTTGCCATTAAGTTGAATGAGCCTGTCTTTTCTTTTGTTGAGCCCTACAAAGTGTTTATGGTGTACCTATTACACACTAACTGTTTGATTGTAACGTGCATGGTAGTTTTAGTTTTGATTACTAAAATCCGAGGTGTTGAAATTGCCATGTGAAATGACTAATGGTAACCTTTAGCATGTTTATAACAAATCCAATCCATCAATCTAGCGCATTTTTAAAAAGCGGAGCCCTAGTGTACATTTGAGCATCTTCTTCTTGCTTTGCTGGCATGGAAAATCACAACATTATATCGAAGCAACAAAGGCATTGAAATACGGCACCGTATGATTTAACGAAAAATTGGTACCCGGTAGTACAAACCGACTCCGGTCTGTACCTATAAAAGTACTGAATTTGCTCCCCTGGGTACGTTCTGTGGATAATTCTCACCAGCTTGCGGATCCTGTTGAGGACAGAGTCGATGTGCTCCTTTCCAACGGTGTAGTGGCCGCGGGCATAGTTGTTGGCAGCATCTTCCTTCCCAGAGATGAGTTGCTCCGGGTGAAAGAGCTGGCGATACGTTCCCGTGCGAACCTCATCTGGAAGAGGACATCAGCATGAGAGGAGTACAGTAAGTATTTTGTCCTGTGCAGCCACTCAGTCTTTGCTGTCGTCCAGCATTCAGTTTTTGTTTACCTTGTCGCAAGTTCAGTTTTGCTTTTGTTTTGCATAAGCCATCCCTAAGCTTCAGTGCCTTTTCCTTTCCCTTTTGTTCATTTTTGGTTTAATCATTGCATACCATTTTACCTGCACGCCGTCTCCCGCTGTGCTCTGCATATTGGGGTCACGACAAACCATCCTCGACGCATTCCGACTTCTACAAAGCAACGTTATATATATATATAATATTTGCAGATTATAATCATTGATTTGCAGAAATATTTTTTGGACCAATTAGGTGGAGTTGCATAATAGTAAGAACATGGTGGACTGGGACTTGATAATCTTACGACATAGACGGGTTGTCGACATAAACAGACCATTTTTTCAATAGAAATTACCTGTCTGGGTCTCAGATTTTACATCCAGGATGAATGTTGATCTTGACCTAATCGGGCACTTTTTTTAGGAATAATAAACACGCGGTGGACGGTACCTTGACATACAGTCGCGGTCAAAAGTTTACATACACTTGTAAAGAACATAATGTCTTGAGTTTCCAATCATTTCTAAAACTCTTATTTTTTTGTGATAGAGTGATTGGAGCACATACACTACTGTTCAAAAGTTTGGGGTCACATTGAAATGTCCTTATTTTTGAAGGAAAAGCACTGTACTTTTCAATGAAGATAACTTTAAACTAGTCTTAACTTTAAAGAAATACACTCTATACCAGGGGTCACCAACCTTTTTGAAAGCAAGAGCTACTTCTTGGGTACTGATTAATGCGAAGGGCTACCAGTTTGATACACACTTAGATAAATTGCCGAAAATAGCCAATTTACTCAATTTACCTTTAACTCTATGTTATTATTAATAATTAATGATATTTACACTTAACTGAACGGTTTAAAAGAGGAGAAAACACGAAAAAAATGACAATAAAATTTTGAAACATAGTTTATCTTCAATTTCGACTCTTAAAATTCAAAATTCAACCGAAAAAAAGAAGAGAAAAACTAGCTAATTCGAATCTTTTTGAAAAAATAAAAAAAATAATTTATGGAACATCATTAGTAATTTTTCCTGATTAAGATTAATTTTAGAATTTGGATGACATGTTTTAAATAGGTTAAAATCTAATCTGTACTTTGTTAGAATATATAACAAATTGGACCAAGCTATATTTCTAACAAAGACAAATCATTATGTCTTCTAGATTTTCCAGAACAAAAATTTTAAAAGAAATTCAAAAGACTTTGAAATAAGATTTAAATTTGATTCTACAGATTTTCTAGATTTGCCAGAATAATTTTAATCATAATAAGTTTGAAGAAATATTTCACAAATATTCTTCGTCGAAAAAACAGAAGCTAAAATGAAGAATTAAATTCAAATGTATTTATTATTCTTTACAATAAAAAATAAAAAAAATTACTTGAACATTGATTTAAATTGTCAGGAAAGAAGAGGAAGTAATTTAAAAGGTAAAAAGGTATATGTGTTTAAAAATCCTAAAATCATTTTTAAGGTTGTATTTTTTCTCTAAAATTGTCTCTCTGAAAATTATAAGAGGCAAAGTAAAACAAATAATGAATTTATTTAAACAAGTGAAGACCAAGTCTTTAAAATATTTTCTTGGATTTTCAAATTCTATTTGAGTTTTGTCTCTCTTAGAATTAAAAATGTCGGGCAAAGCGAGACCAGCTTGCTAGTAAATAAATAAAATTTGAAAAAATAGAGGCAGCTCACTGGTAAGGGCTGCTATTTGAGCTATTTTCAGAACAGGCCAGCGGGCTACTCATCTGGTCCTTACGGGCTACCTGGTGCCCACGGGCACCGCGTTGGTGACCCCTGCTCTATACATTGCTAATGTGGTAAATGACTATTCTAGCTGCAAATGTCTGGTTTTTGGTGCAATATCTACATAGGTGTATAGAGGCCCATTTCCAGCAACTATCACTCCAGTGTTCTAATGGTACAATGTGTTTGCTCATTGGCTCAGAAGGCTAATTGATGATTAGAAAACCCTTGTGCAATCATGTTCACACATCTGAAAACAGTTTAGCTCGTTACAGAAGCTACAAAACTGACCTTCCTTTGAGCAGATTGAGTTTCTGGAGCATCACATTTGTGGGGTCAATTAAACGCTCAAAATGGCCAGAAAAAGAGAACTTTCATCTGAAACTCGACAGTCTATTCTTGTTCTTAGAAATGAAGGCTATTCCACAAAATTGTTTGGGTGACCCCAAACTTTTGAACGGTAGTGTACTTGTTGGTCACAAAAAACATTAATGAAGTTTGGTTCTTTTATGAATTTATTATGGGTCTACTGAAAATGTGAGCAAATGTGCTGGGTCAAAAGTATACATACAGCAGCAATGTCCAAAGTGCGGCCAGGGGGCCATTTGCGGCCCGCAGGTCAGTTTTTAACGGCCCCACGGCCCATTTTAAAATACGATTTAAAAAATTAAAAACATAAAAAGTGGTATTTAAAGACCAAACAGGTGAAATGTAACAAGAAAATGTTGCAATGTTTACTCTAATAACACAAAGCTGCCATGCAGGCTGTTTCTTTCTTTAAAAAAAAAGAAAAAAAGAATGAAAATCAATGTTATTATGAATTATTGACCTATCCAAGGCTCCAATTACTTCACATTAAAAATTGCACTTTGAGATATTTTTTTGGGAAAATGTTGCATATTTTGTGTTTGCCATATAAAAAATGTTGCAGTTTTTTTTTTTTTTAAAGAAGGGCCTAAAACGAACAAACAAAAAACATAAACAAAAATACAACTTATAATTGACGGATGGATCTGAAGTTGATCTCGAGATTATTGTGTAATTTATTTTTTAACACTTTAATGAGTAGGACCCTTTTGGTTCCCCAATAATTTTTGTGTGATTTTTTTTTTAAGTGTCATCGCTCAGAAAATAATAATGAATTAAAATCAATAGTGTTATGAGTTGTTGACCTTTTTAAGGCTCCAATTATTATATAATCTCAAATATTCCACTTAAAAATGTTATTGGGTGAAAATATTGCATATTTTGTGTTTTTTTCTATAAAAAAAATGGGTTTTCTTTGACAAAAAGAGCATATGACTTAAATCTTTAAAAACTTTATATTGACAGATGGACCTAATGTTGATCTAGGGATTTAAAACTTGAATAATAATAAAAATAATAATACTGAATAATGACACATTTTTTATATTTTTTTTTTACCAAAACCCTTTGGGGTCCCCGGGATCACGCTTGAGTGGAGGCCTAAATGTATATTTTTTATACATATATTGTATTGGTTTTTAAAATAAAAAAATATCAAAATGGCCCCCGTTTGCTTTGATTTTTCAGTGTGCGGCCCTCAGTGGAAAAAGTTTGGACACCCCTGACATACAGCAATGTTAATATTTGCTTACATGTCCCTTGGCAAGTTTCACTGCAATAAGCCACTTTTGGTAGCCATCCACAAGCTTCTGCTGGAATTTTTGACCACTCCTCTTGGCAAAATTGGTGCAATTCAGCAAAATGTGTTGGTTTTATGACATGGACTTGTTTCTTCAGCATTGTCCACATGTTCTCAATGGGGTTTAAGTCCGGACTTTGAGAAGGCCATTCTAAAACCTTAATTCTAGCCTGATTTAGCCATTCCTTTACCACTTTTGACGTGTGTTTGGGGTCATTGTCCTGTTGGAACACCCAACTGCGCCGAAGACCCAACCTCCGGGCTGATGATTTTAGGTTGTCTTGAAGAATTTGGAGGTAATCCTCCTTTTTCATTGCTGGGTATTGTGGCCAAACAACTAGATTTTTGTTTCATCTGACATCACATAGACAAAGATAAGACCTTCTGGAGGAAAGTTCTGTGGTCAGATGAAACAAAAATGGAGCAGTTTGGCCACAATACCCAGCAATATGTTTGGAGGAGAAAAGGTGAGGCCTTTAATCTCAGGAACACCATGCCTACCGTCAAGCATGGTGGTGGTAGTATTATGCTCTGGGCCTGTTTTGCTGCCAACGGAACTGGTGCTTTAAATAGGACAATGAAAAAGGAGGATTCTTCAGGACAAGCTAAAATCATCAGCCCGGATGTTGGGTCTTGGGCGCAGTTGGGTGTTCCAACAGGACAATGACCCCCAAACACACGTCAAAAGTGGTAAAGGATCAGGCTAGAATGAAGGTTTTAGAATGGCCTTCCCAAAGTCCCGACTTAAACGTGTGGACAATGCTGAAGAAACAAGTCCATGTCAGAAAACCAACACATTTAGCTGAACTGCACAAATTTTGTGGTCAAGTGGTCAAGCAGAAGCTTGTGGATGGCTACCAAAAGCGCCTTATTGCAGTGAAACTTGCCAAGGGACATGTAAGCAAATATTAACATTGCTGTATGTATACTTTTGACCCAGCACATTTGCTCACATTTTCAGTAGACCCATAATAAATTCATAAAAGAAGCAAACTTCATGAATGTTTATAGTGACCAACAAGTATGTGCTCCAATCACTCTATCACAAAAAATAAGAGTTGTAGAAATGATTTGAAACTCAAGACAGCCATGACATGATGTTCTTTACAAGTGTATGTACATTTTTGATCGCGACTGTAGATGTGTTGTCGACATAAACGGGGATGGACTGAAATGGGTTCCACTGTACCGGACGTGGTTAATACCCCAACTCACCAATGACAGTAGGCTCCAGGTCGACAAAGATGGCCCTGGGCACATACTTTCCCGTGCCGGTCTCACTGAAGAAGGTGGTGAAGGAATCGTCGTGGCCTCCTTTGGGCTTGTCGCTGGGCATTTGGCCGTCGGGCTGGATGCCGTGCTCCAGGCAGTACAGCTCCCAGCAGGTGTTGCCCATCTGGACACCAGCCTGGCCCACATGGATGGAGATACACTCGCGCTGGGGGCAAAGAGGACAGATGCATTATTTTATTTTATTTTTTTAATCAGATTAATCACAATTAAGATTATTACTCGCTTGCATGATTTAAATTATTTTTTTTAAAAACATGGACACAAATGCAATTTTATTGTCTGTTGTATCTTAAAGTTCTTCCAGGCTGTATTTTGAGGTTAAATATGCCAGCGAGCACACCAGTCGAAGTCTCCTCACTCATCTTTGCGCTGACGTATGCATCCACCCGATGAACTGACCGTCAAACAACCTTTCATGTAACCATCCACAGTTAAAGGCCGACTGAAAGCCACTACTAGCGACCACACAGTCTGATAGTTTATATATCAATGATGACATCTTAACATTGCAACACATGCCAATACGGCCGGGTTAACTTATAAAGTGACATTTTAAATTTCCCGCTAAACTTCCGGTTGAAAACGTCTATGTATGATGACGTATGCGCGTGACGTCAATGGTTGAAACGGAAATATTCGGACACCATTGAATCCAATACAAAAAGCTCTGTTTTCATCGCAAAATTCCACAGTATTCTGGACATCTGTGTTGGTGAATCTTTTGCAATTTGTTTAATGAACAATGGAGACTGCAAAGAAGAAAGTTGTAGGTGGGATCGGTGTATTAGCGGCTGGCTGCAGCAACACAACCAGGAGGACTTTGAGGTGGATAGCAGACGCGCTATCCGATGCTAGCCGCCGACCGCATCGGTGATCGGTTGAAGTCCTTTTTTCGCACCGTCGATCGCTGGAACGCAGGTGAGCACGGGTGTTGATGAGCAGATGAGGGCTGGCTGGCGTAGGTGGATAGCTAATGTTTTTAGCATAGCTCTTTGAGGTCTCGTAGCTAAGTTAGCTTCAATGGCATCGTTAGCAACAGCATTGCTAGGCTTCGACAGGTGGCACAACATTAACCGTGTGGTTACAGGTCCAGTGTTTGGTTCGGTGTCTCCTGATAGTAGTATTGTTGATCTTCTTTCTATCCTTCCAGTCAGGGGCTTATTTCTTTTGTTTCTATCTGCATTTAAGCACGATGCTATCACATTAGCTCCGTAGCTAAAGTGCTCCACCGATGTGTCGTGGAGATAAAAGTCACTGTGAATGTCCATTTCGCGTTCTCGACTCTCATTTTCAAGAGGATATAGTATCCGAGGTGGTTTGAAATACAAATCCGTGATCCACAATAGAAAAAGGAGAGAGTGTGGAATCCAATGAGCCAGCTTGTACCTAAGTTACGGTCAAAGCGAAAAAAGATACGTCCTGCACTGCACTCTAGTCCTTCACTCTCACGTTCCTCATCCACGAATCTTTCATCCTCGCTCAAATTAATGGGGTAATCTGCGCTTTCTCTGTCCGAATCGCTCTCGCTGCTGGTGTAAACAATGGGCAAATGTGAGGAGCCTTTCAACCTGCAACATCAGGTACAGGCAAGGCTTTTTTTTTATCAGCGACCAAAAGTTGCGAACTTTATCGTCGATGTTCTCTACTAAATCCTTTCAGCAAAAATATGGCAATATCGCGAAATGATCAAGTATGACACATTGAATGGATCTGCTATCCCCGTTTAAATAAAAAAATTATAATTTCAGTAGGCCTTTAAGCTGGGTTTGATCGAACACTAGGGGTTCGGTGAGTCGGCCTCAGGGGTTTGGCGGAGCCTCCGCCACGGAGGTAAAGACACATCCGACTTATCGTGTAAATAAAAACTTCTCCCTATCTTTGTATTATGGATACCCCCAAACAACGTTCCCTCTAATTTTCCATCTGATTTGCAGGTTGTTTGATTGATCGATTGAAACTTCTACTAGCAGATTGCAAAGGAAGAGAATACATTATATGAAACAGTACAGTTTACACAGTACAGTACATATTCCGTACAATTGACCACTAAATGGTAACACCCGAATACGTTTTTCAACTTGTCAACCTTCGTCTTGTGTTAGGGTCGGCACCGACCCGTTTTAGTTTTTAAATGCATAAAAGAACCACATAAATTTATTTTTTTGCATTAAGGCTTTTTGACTTTGTCAGGAACCTCTATTTCAACAAAATAAAACTCTTTTTTTTTCACTAAATTATAAAATGCTCTGGTTGAAATTATGACCTTGGTGTTGTTAGGGTCGGTTTCGACCCATTTATAAAAATAAGATTATAAAGCCAAAACTAGAGCCAAAACTGAACACACTGACAGCCAGCTCCTCTCCCAATCATGTGAGCTTTAGGGGATTCTCATTTTACCTGGTTATCCAGTACAAAAACAAACAAAGACGGGCATGCCATACATGTGAGGTCAATTCAGTATACAGTTAGTGACTTGCTGAGTGCACATCTCCAATTTGCAGCATGCAAAAATGAAAAAAAGATGTACAATGAGAGAAGTTCTGGATAATATTTTTGGTGAAAATGAGGGAGAGGACACAGAGCAGCATAGTGATACGGATGAACAGGTTTCTGAGGAGGAAGACAATGTGGAGTATCATCCAGAAGACACAGACACATCTGATGAGTCTGATGAGGAGTTCATACCAAAGACTATAAAAATGGGACCCATTACCTCCCTGCTTGGCACTCAGCATCAATGGTTGGAATTGGGGGTTAAATCACCAAAAATTATTCACGGGCGCGGCACCACTGCTGCCTACTGTTCCCCTCACCTCCCAGGGGGTGAACAAGGGGATGGGTCAAATGCAGAGGACACATTTCACCACACCTAGTGTGTGTGTGACTATCAGTGGTACTTTAACTTTAACTTAACTTAACTTGATTTGCTTGATTGGTTGTTGTTTGTTTGACCTTGCAAATCTATATTTTGTGTTATGACTTGTTCTGCTTTTCATTTTGTGTTTGTATTAAAGTTCTGTTGCTGAAAAACATTATTTTTAGCCTTTTTCTTGAAGTTAATATATATGGGTCGAAATTGACCCGTAACACCATAGATGTTACTAAATTTAAAATGATTCAAATGAAAAAATACATTAAACAAATTTATTTAAGAGATGTGTTCTCATACTCCTAAGTAATAGTCAGGTAACAGAACAACCTTTTATTTATTTATAATATTCTCTTGAGGTTCATTTTACCATTTTTTAAATTGAAATCGAGGGGTATACTGACAAAAAAAAGGCCCAATGGCCCACACCAAAAATATTAAAACCAATATTTTCATGGGTAAGGAAGCCTAACGAGGTAACCAAGAGATGAGAAACAAATTGGATGATAGATAATAGTTTTTAGTGTATTTTACAGCTGATTTAAGACATGGGTCAAAACCGACCCGTTAACATAAGAGATGGTAACAGAAAGCTAACACAAGAGGAAGGTTAAGTCGGGGTCCACGTTAATCAATTCATGGTAATGTGTGTAAGCAGGCCTGGCCCTAACCAATCTGGCGCCCTAGGCAAGATTTTAGGTGGCGCCCCCCCCCCCCCCCCCCACATCGGCAGTGAAGTGTATATACTCACAAGAAACCGAATAGCTTTGTCTTTGACCTTTTTTTTTTTACTTAAAGAAAGCAAATTAACATATTATATGAGAATGTTATGTTATGATTATCTTTAACCGAATCACAGCAGTGCTCAAATTAAAAAACAGCATTCCCTCTCATGTGATATTGCTTAATTAACATTAATGATGTGCACTCTAACAACTAGGCTTACAACTATACCTAATATATAAAGGGGTGGAAAAGTGACTATTACCTGCAGGGCAAACATTAGCTAACCAGAAGGCAATAACAATGTAAACAAAAAACACCTGCTTAAAAGATCTAATACAAATGTCTCTGAGGAATGTAAGGTGGGAGTACTGTAATTACCTAACGTTACATTATTATTTTCCATAACAATTTAGCCCCCTCCACAATATTAACCCGACGTTAAAACAGAACTAGCTATTTATTGATTAGCAATTGCCGAATCATGTAACATTAGCTTAATGCTAAAAAGCCAGGTTACTATCACATTCTGTAACAGACAAATAATTTCATGTAGGCTAACGTTACCTACCTGCAACCTCTGTCTTTTTCTCGTTTCTCCTCTTCTTTTCTCTTTTTTCTTCCCTGGGTACCTGACAGTTTTGGCCGTTTTGACATCTTGTGTTGATTTTTTGATGTGGTGACGTCCAAAAAGAGTCATGATACGGGAAGGGAGGGGGGCGTAATGTTGTAACAAATAATATTTCTATTAAATAGGCTTTACTTTGCATTTTAATTAACGTGGGATTATTTTTTGTATTTAGAAATAATAGTACCAACTTTTTTTTATTTTTTAAATTTTTTTTTCCTCCAACATTTGTGGCACTGGCGTGGCGCCCCCTGATGGACGGCGCCCTTAGCATTTGCCTATACGGCCTATGCCACGGGCCGGCCCTGTGTGTAAGGTGTGTACTTTGTTGTGAGTTCATGCACTGTGTTGGTTTTGTTCTTTGAGCAAGGTGATGTCCATGCACGGTTCATTTTGTGCACCAGTAAAAAAAACACACAACTTTTTCTTGAATTTGAAAAAAAAAAAAAGTTGTATTTTTCACTAAAGAAGGGTTCGGTGACTGCGCATATGAAACTGGTGGGGTTCGGGTACCTCCAACAAGGTTAAGAACCACTGCTGTAACATGACACAATGTGTGATTAATCAAGTTAACTCTACTCTAATTGTTTTTATTGTTGGTGTTATTGTAGTGCAGACCTGGGCATTCTGCGGCCCGCAGTCATTTTCTAGTCATTTTCTGCCGTACAAACCAGGCCAAAACCAACTTGTCATCTGTCACCAACACGCATACCACTAAACCACTGGTGCGTTTATAGCCACACAAAAAGTCGGACAACTCAAACACCACACAAAGTTACACTATGACTCCTCAGTCATACGTGTGCTTATTCTACTGTCATTTATTATTAATGTTAATTTATTGATATTAATCATGGAATGCTGTTACTAGAGAAAGTTACAGGAATGCACACTTCATCCTATGCTTACATTTCATTGTGCAACATGAGGATGTTTAAGGGGAACTAAATGTGATCTCTGAAAGGGGTACAAATGATTTCCAAAGCAGTGCTTTTGGTATAAAGTTAAGTTAGGTTACAGGAAAGTATTATTATTATTTATTAATTATTATTATTATTATAATTATAATTTTTATTATTATTATTATTATTTATCTTACGGTATATATCAAAAATAATATTGAGCAAAATGTAATTGAAATATTGTCAATGTGGCCCTCCAGCAGTGCTCGGGTTGCTCATGCGGCCCCCGGTAAAAAATAATTGCCCCCCCCTGTTGTAGTGGGGAAAAACAATACTCCTACTAATGATTGCACGCAGCCTGCAAATAGTCACACCTTCTGACATCCCGACATGCAGAAACCGGTGGGTCTCCTGACCTAGATATGCCGATGGTGCTGGAAGTGCTTCCACGCCCTGTGCAAATATTTCCAAGTTCCTTTTGAAAGTCAGGGCGGGGGCGCAGACAAGAAAAGTGCGGGCACGCCGCGCCGCAACAAGTCAGGTCTCGTCGTTTCGGGAGTTTGGCCTAAA
Source organism: Entelurus aequoreus (assembly GCF_033978785.1). Classification (NCBI taxonomy): domain Eukaryota; kingdom Metazoa; phylum Chordata; class Actinopteri; order Syngnathiformes; family Syngnathidae; genus Entelurus; species Entelurus aequoreus. Next base: position 7,608,226 of record NC_084731.1, read on the forward strand.
GCAGACTATCGAGCATTTTGCTGCCAAAGCTCATTGCACACAGCGTCCAGTCAGACACTTCATGTAGCAGTTGTTTATGCCTTCAGAACACAAACACCACAACTAATCATTGTGCATATTTGGCCACCGTGACCTCATTCCCTCGGAAGGGGGAGGGGACGTGACTCACGGAAATATTTGTGTTGTCGTGACATTCCTCTCGCTCTCTCTCTCTCTGTCAAGCCAGAAAACATGTCCTCAATGGAGCTCATTGTGTTTTCCCACGGAGCTGCCCTGGCTAAAACCGGTATTGATTTTTTAAATGTATTTATGCCTTGACCCTTGACCCCTTGCACCCTCTCCCGGGGGAGTTGCTAAGTTGGGAGCCAGCAGCCAGCTCAGCTATTTTGAGTGATTCCCGCTGCACTCGCCCTACATATGGCCGCCATTATCGTCCACATTCGCGCTCGTAAAACGACATCCTCCCCTCTGGTGTGGCAACGTTCATACGTCAGCTGCTCGTTGCAACGCAGGAAAGTAGATATCGCAGCTTCTTCCTGTTTTATAAGAAGACGCCATTGTACTGAACACAGCATAGTGGGCGATACGGCACATTGAAGTGTTGATTGGATACCAAGTAACCACTATACGGCACCAATATGACCAATACATTTTACTTACTGTACTATTTTGAATATCTTTGTAAGTTTGCCTATAATTATTATATGAGGGGTAGAATTTAATAAACTCTGCTTATTTCTTCTCATCCTCTTTGGACATGACAAACTGTAAATAAGTGTTGTATTGTGCAATGCAAAAAAAAACCCTGACAATTTTAAGATAAAAGGCTAGATTTTAAGGGGGGAAAAAATTTAACACTAGTGAAATTATCTGTCCATGCAGCTAGTTAATTTTACTCGGTAATACATCCTAAATACGATTTTTACATCTAGAGTTTTAGGATAGAAATAAGTATTTTATTCTGAAAACCAGCATTATTCAACTTGGGATTTCTAAATTAAGCATCCACGGGATATTTTCTGTGTGGAAAACGAAAATATTTCATTTTGAAGACTTATTTTTCCCAATTTTAACATTAAATATAAATATTCATGCTAAAATAAGATTATGTTGTAAAGTTGAAGACTAAAAAAATAAGTAAATAGCTCTTTAAACTAGGGAAAATTCTATATTTTTTTTTTACAATTTAAAATATTGATATTATAAATGGATAATAATCACTGTATAATCAAAATAAAACACAGCAAAAAGACTTCAAGCAACCAAAAAAAAAAAATCAATTAATTTATTTGTGAATAATGTATTACAAAAAAAACCCTGACAAAATGTGAGATAAAATGCTAGATTTTAGGGAGAAAAAAATAATTAAACACCAGTGAAATTATCTGTCCATGCAGCTAGTTAATTTTACGCGGTAATACATCCTAAATAAGATTTCTATATCCAGAGTTTTAGGATAGAAATATGTATTTTATTCTGAAAACAAGCATTATTCAACTTTTGATTTCTAAATTAAGCATCCACGGGATATTTTATATGTGGGTGAGTTATTTTTCCCAATTTTAACATTAAATATAAATATAAATATTCATGCTAAAATAGATTATGTTGTAAGGTTGAAGACTGAAATTAAGTAAATAACTCTTTAAACTAGGGACAATTCTATGCAGCTAATTAATTTTACTCGGTACTACATCCTAAATAAGATTTCTATATCCAGAGTTTTAGGATAGAAATAAGTATTTTATTCTGAAAACAAGCATTATTCAACTTGTGATTTCTAAATTAATCATCCACGGGATATTTTATGTGAGTGAGTTTTTTCCCCAATTTTAACACTAAATACAAATATAAATATTCATGCTAAAATAAGATTATGTTGTAAAGTTGAAGACTAAAAAAACAAGTAAATAGCTCTTTAAACTAGGGAAAATTCTATAATTTTTTTACAATTTAAAATATTTATATTATAAATTGATAATAATCACTGTATAATCAAAATAAAACACAGCAAAAAGACTTTAAGCAAACAAACAAAAAAAAAAGAAATCTATTAATGTAGTTGTGAATAATGTATTATAAAAAAAAACCTGACAAGATGTAAAATAAAATGCTAAATTTTAGGGAGAAAAAAAAATTAAACACTAGTGAAATTATCTGTCCATGCAGCTAGTTAATTTTACGCGGTAATACATCCTAAATAAGATTTCTATATCCAGAGTTTTAGGATAGAAATAAGTATTTTATTCTGAAAACAAGCATTATTCAACTTTTGATTTCTAAATTAAGCATCCACGGGATATTTTCTGTGTGGAAAACGAAAATATTTTATTTTGAAGAGTTATTTTTCCCAATTTTAACACTAAATATAAATATAAATATTCATGCCAAAATAAGATTATGTTGTAAAGTCGAAGACTAAAAAAATAAGTAAATAGCTCTTTAAACTAAGGAAAATTCTATAATTCTTTAACAATTTAAAATATGACAAAATTTAAGATAAAAGGCTAGATTTTAAAGGGGGGGGGGGGGGGGGGGATTAAACACTAGTGAAATTATCTGTCCATGCAGCTAGTTAATTTTACTCCTAAATTAAGATTTATATATACAGACTTTTAGGATAGAAATAAGTATTTTATTCTGAAAACAAGCATTATTCAACTTGTGATTTCTAAATCAAGCATCCACGGGATATTTTGGAAAACGATTTTATTTTGAAGAGTTATTTTAAAGAGTTATTTTTCCCAATTTTAGCATTAAATATAAATATTCATGCTAAAATAAGATTATGTTGTAAAGTCGAAGACAAAAAAAATAAGTAAATAGCTTTTTAAACGAGGGAAAATTCTATAATTTTTTAACAATTTAAATTATTAATATTATAAATTGATAACAATTACTGTATAATCAAAATAAAACACAGCACAAAGACTTTAAGCAACCAAAAACATTTTTTTTGTGAATAATGTATTTTATATTATTAGACTACATTGTCTCACAGGTTTTTTGTTTGTTTAAAATCTTTATCCTGTGTCCATTTTATTTATTTATTATTAGTTCATATGACATATAATAAACATACATGTAACAATATAAACAATTGGAAATTAATTGAACAATATTTTACCGCATTATATGTTATTCTATTGTAAATATTGTAAATTCTGAGAGGTATCTGAGCAAACTAAGGATATTTCTATAATTTTTTTAACAATTTAGAATATTGATATTATAAATTGATAATAATCACTGTATAATCAAAATAAAACACAGCACAAAGACTTTAAGCAACCAAAAAACAAACAACAAAAAAACAATGAATTTATTTGTGAATAATGTATTTTATATATTTAGACGACATTGTCTCACAGGTTTTTTGTTAGTTTAAAATCTTTATCCTGTGTCCATTTTATTTATTTATTATTAGTGCATATGACATGTAATAAACATACATGTAACAATATAAACAATTGGAAATTAATTTAACAATATTTTAACGCATTTTATGTTATTCTATTGTAAATATTGTACATTCTGAGAGGTATCTGAGCAAAATTGTCTTTAATGATTGTCCGTAATTGTTTGTTGTGTACGTTGTACACTGCAAAAAGTCAGTGTTCAAAAACAAGAAAAAATAAATAAATAAATTAGGGGTATTTTATTTGAACTAAGGAAAATTATCTGCCAATAGAACAAAAAAATTCGGCTTGTCAAGACTTTCCAAAACAAGTCAAATTACCTAACCTCAATGAACCCAAAAATATCTTAAAATAAGTATATTCTCACTAATAACAAGTGCACTTTTCTTGGTAGAAAAAAAGGAGACCTTTTTGCTCAATATGTTGAAAAATATTCTTAAATGAAGTAAATGGTAAATGCTAGTGCAATTATCTTGACATAATGACATGTGCTCGATATCATGATTTTTTTTTTCATGCTTGAAATAAGAAATGATTACTTTAAAAAAGTAGTTTTATACTTGTGAGTGTTGATGACACAGCTTTGCAACAGTTGATATTCTAGTTTCAAGCATGTTTTACTCAATATAGGTCATCAAATCTCAGCAACAAGCTGTAATATCTTACTGAGATCATTTAGGACCAAAACACTTAAAACAAGTAAAACACTCTAACATAAAATCTGCTTAGTGAGAAGAATTATCTTATCAGACAGAAAATAACACTAAAAACTAAATATAAATATAAATATGCATGCTAAAATAAGATTATGTTGTAAAGTTGAAGACTAAAAAAATAAGTAAATAGCTCTTTAAACTAGGGAAAATTCTATATATTTTTAACAATTTAAAATATTTATATTATAAATTGATAATAATCACTGTATAATCAATTAAGCAACCAACAACAACAAAAATAATTTATTTGTGAATAAAGTATTACAAAAAAACATGTTGAAAGATATTCTTAAATGAAGTAAATGCTAGTGCCATTATCCTGACATAATGACATGATTTTTTTTTTTTCACGCTTGAAGTAAGAAATTATTACTTTAAAAAAGTAGTTTTATACTTGTGAGTGTTGATGACACAGCTTTGCAACAGTTGATATTCTAGTTTCAAGCATGTTTTACTCAATATAGGTCATCACATCTCAGCAACAAGCTGTAATATCTTACTGAGATCATTTAGGACCAAAACACTTAAAACAAGTAAAACACTCGAACATCAAATCTGCTTAGTGAGAAGAATTATCTTATCAGACAGAAAATAACACTAAACACTAAATATAAATACTCATGCTAAAATAAGATTATGTTGTAAAGTTGAAGACTAAAAAAACAAGCAAATAGCTCTTTAAACTAGGGAAAATTCTATATATTTTTAACAATTTAAAATATTGATATTATAAATTGATAATAATCACTGTATAATCAATTAAGCAACCAAAAAAAACAAGAATTAATTTATTTGTGAATAATGTAATACAAAAAAAAATATGTTGAAAAATATTCTTAAATGAAGTAAATGCTAGTGCCATTATCTTGACATAATGACATGATTTTTTTTCATGCTTGAAGTAAAAAATAATTACTTTAAAAAAGTAGTTTTATACTTGTGAGTAGGGATGTCCGATAATGGCTTTTTGCCGATATCCGATATTCCGATATTGTCCAACTCTTTAATTACCGATACCGATATCAACCGATACCGATATCAACCGATATATACAGTCGTGGAATTAACACATTATTATGCCTAATTTGGACAACCAGGTATGGTGAAGATAAGGTACTTTTTAAAAAAATTAGTAAAATAAGATAAATAAATTAAAAACATTTTCTTGAATAAAAAAGAAAGTACAACAATATAAAAACAGTTACATAGAAACTAGTAATGAATGAAAATTAGTAAAATTAACTGTTAAAGGTTAGTACTATTAGTGGACCAGCAGCACGCACAATCATGTGTGCTTACGGACTGTATCCCTTGCAGACTGTATTGATATATATTGATATATAATGTAGGAACCAGAATATTAATAACAGAAAGAAACAACCCTTTTGTGTGAATGAGTGTAAATAGGGGAGGGAGGTTTTTTGGGTTGGTGCACTAATTGTAAGTGTATCTTGTGTTTTTTATGTGGATTTAATAAAAAAAAAAAAAAAACCAAAAAAAAAAACCGATACCGATAATAAAAAAACCCCGATACCGATCATTTCCGATATTACATTTTAACGCATGTATCGGCAGGCCGATATTATCGGACATCTCTACTTGTGAGTGTTGATGACACAGCTTTGCAACAGTTGATATTCTAGTTTCAAGCATGTTTTACTCAATATAGGTCATCAAATCTCAGCAACAAGCTGTAATATCTTACTGAGATCATTAAAACACTTAAAACAAGTAAAACACTCAAACATCAAATCTGCTTAGTGAGAAGAATTATCTTATCAGACAGAAAATAAGCAAATATCACCCTTATTTGAGATATTTCATCTTACTTAGATTTCACTTTTTGCAGTGTACTGCATTGTGTTCATTTTAAAAGTCTTTGGGCCCCCTTCAAAAAAAGGAGATGCTGCTTTTCAAGGGGTTTTCCCCATTACTAAATTCAAATTTCAACAACGGAACAAAAAGAGAGGGAAAAAAAATTAAAAAATTTGAAAAATGTCATAATGCTTAGTATTTATTCAATGTACTTATACTGCCTTTGGTATCGGTGCTATCGATGTTTGGATCGACCCGCTTCTCTATGCATATTAAAGTAAAGATGCTAACTTCAATCCAAAGCAATCACTCCACGCCCCACACCCAAAATGTCCCTCAACGGCCTAAAAAAGGAAGTGCAACCGTTATCTTTCGAACTTTCCCCAACGTTTGCGACATACTGGGATCCCGCCTAAAAGGCAGAGGTCAGCGCCCTTCCTCCACAAAACACTGAATTGGAAAAAAAAAACCCTTTCTGCATGACGTCGGATCTTTTCCAGCGCACATTTAGTTGACATGATCGGGTCTTTAGAATTCCGTGGTCCGGTGGCGAAGGACACAAATAGCCCGCCAAGGCCTGCAGAGGCCACATCAGCAGGCCTCCATGCAGCGCCCACATGGAAAGTGTTAACCTTCAACCGGAGGCGCAGTCACATGCCGCAACTTTGCTTCCTGTCCTCTTAACAACTTTTCAAACTCCAAAATTCCCAGCCCCGTGAGGCCGAAACAAAGCTGGGCCGGATCACACCACACACACACACACACACACACACGCCACAACAACAAAGAAACTCACCATTCTGCTGTTTAGGTGGTCCTTTTTTGGGCAAAAAAAAAAGAAGTGAAAGTCTGGTGGTCCTCACAGCGCCTGTAATGAGAGCTCTGTGAGTGAAGTAAGCATCGGTGTCTCACACACACACACACTTTTATAACTGGCGGAGGGGGAGGAAATGGAGGTGGAGCCAGTTCTTGCATTTTCAAACTTGCCAGAGAGCGCTTCCTGGATTGCTTTTTTTTATGAGCTTACTCACAGCTTGATTCTCTATTACTTATATTCGAATGACTTAAACAAGTTGAAAAACTTATTCGGGTGTTACCATTTAGTGGTCAATTGTACGGAATATGTACTTCACTGTGCAACCTACTAATAAAAGTCTCAAAAACTTAGCCCTGTGTCAAACTCAAGGTCCAGGGGCCCCGGATCTGTCCCGGTTTTATGTGTTAGGCTGCTTTAATTCAAAGGCCTACTGAAATGAAATGTTTTTATTTAAACAAGGGATAGCAGATCCATTCTATGTGTCGTACTTGATCATTTCGCGATATTGCCATGTTTTTGCTGGAAGGATTTAGTAGAGAAGATTGACGATAAAGTTCGCAACTTTTGCTCGCTGATTAAAAAAAAAGCCTTGCCTGTACCGGAAGTAGCGTGACGTAGTCAGTTCTTCGCCTCCTCATATTTTCCTATTGTTTTCAACGCAGCTAGAGCGATTCGGACCGAGAAAGCGACGATTACCCCATTAATTTGAGCCAGGATGAAAGATTTGTGTATGAGGAACGTGAGAGTGAAGGACTAGAGTGCAGTGCAGGACGCATCTTTTTTCGCTCTGACCGTAACTTAAGTTAAGTTCAGTTAAAGTACCAATGATTGTCACACACACACGAGGTGTGGTGAAATTTGTCCTCTGCATTTGACCCATCCCCTTGATCACCCCCTGGGAGGTGAGGGGAGCAGTGGGGAGCAGTGGGGAGCAGTGGGCAGCAGCGGTGCCGCGCCCGGGAATCATTTTTGGTGATTTAACCCCCAATTCTAACCCTTGATGCTGAGTGCCAAGCAGGGAGGTAATGGCTCCCATTTTTTTTTATAGTCTTTGGGTACAAGCTGGCTCTTTGGATTCCACACTTTCTCCTTTATATATATATATATATATATATATATATATATATATATATATATATATATATATATATATATGTATATATGTATATATGTATATATATATGTATATATATATATATATATGTATATATATATATATATATATATATATATATATATATATATATATATATATATATATATATATATATATATATATATATATATATATATATGTGTGTGCAAAACCCAAAACCAGTGAAGTTGGCACATTGTGTAATTCTTAAATAAAAACAGAATACAATGATTTGCACATCCTTTTCAACTTATATAGAATAAACTGCAAAGACAAGATATTTAATGTTCACACTGAAAAACTTATATATATTTTTTTGCAAATAAGCATTAACTTAGATGTTACATCTATATATACACATACATACATACATACATACATAAAATTGTGATGTGGCTGTTTCAAGATGCACAATAAGGAGGCACTTGAAGAAAAATGGGCTGCATGGTCGACTCGCCAGAAGAAAGCCATCACTCCAAATTACTTTGTTCCAGAAGTTTTGAGGCTTGTCTCTGTGCTGTTTGGCGTAATGTAAGCGGGATACTTTGTGGCATTTGCGCAGAAATGGCTTTCTTCTGGCGGATCGACCATGCAGCCCATTTTTCTTCAAGTGCCTCCTTATTGTGCATCTTGAAACAGCCACACCACAATTTTTCAGAGAGTCCTCACATTTCCCCATTGTTTACACCAGCAGCAAGAGCCTTTCGGACCGAGAAAGCGACAATTGCCCCATTAATTTGAGCCAGGATGAAAGATTTGTGGATGAGGAACGTAAGAGTGAAGGACTAGGGTGCAGTGCAGGACGTATCATTTTTCGCTCTGACCGTAACTTAGGTACAAGCTGGCTCATTGGATTCCACACTTTCTCCTTTTTCTATTGTGGATCACGGATTTGTATTTCAAACCACCTCGGATACTATATCCTCTTGAAAATGAGAGTCGAGAACGCGAAATGGACATTCACAGTGACTTTTATCTCCACGACAATACATCGGCGAAGCACTTTAGCTACGGAGCTAACGTGATAGCATCGTGCTTAACTGCAGATGGAAACAAAAGAAATAAACCCCTGACTGGAAGGATAGACAGAAAATCAACAATACTATTAAACCATGGACATGTAACTACACGGTTAATGCTGTCCAGCCTGGCGAAGCTTAACAATGCTGTTGCTAACGACGCCATTGAAGCTAACTTAGCAACGGGACCTCACAGACAGAGCTATGCTAAAAACATTAGCTATCCACCTACGCCAGCCAGCCCTCATCTGCTCATCAACACCCGTGCTCACTTGCGTTCCAGCGATCGACGAAAGGACGAAGGACATCACCCGATCATCCGTGCGGTCGGCGGCTAGCGTCGGATAGCGCGTCTGCTATACAAGTCAAAGACCTCCTGGTTGTGTTGCTACAGCCAGCCGCTAATACACACACACACACACACACACACACACATATATATATATATATATATATATATATATATATATATATATATATATATATATATATATATATATATATATATATATATATATATATATATATATATATATATATATATATATATATATATATATATATATATATATATATATATATATATATATATATATATATATATTTTTATGTATATATATATATATATATATATATATATATATATATATATATGTATATATATATATATATATATATATATATATATATATATATATATATATATATATATATATATATATATATATATATATATATATATATATATATATATATGTGTGTGTGCAAAACCCAAAACCAGTGAAGTTGGCACATTGTGTAATTCTTAAATAAAAACAGAATACAATGATTTGCACATCCTTTTCAACTTATATAGAATCAACTGCAAAGACAAGATATTTAATGTTCACACTGAAAAACGCATATATTTTTTTGCAAATAAGCATTAACTTAGATGTTGCATCTATATATATACATACATACATACATACATAAAATTGTGGTGTTGCTGTTTCAAGATGCACAATAAGGAGGCACTTGAAGAAAAATGGGCTGCATGGTCGAGTCGCCAGAAGAAAGCCATCACTCCAAATGACTTTGTTCCAGAAGTTTTGAGGC
>NC_084731.1:7625744-7636421 GCF_033978785.1 Entelurus aequoreus
TTGGGTACTGATTAATGCGAAGGGTTACCAGTTTGATACACACTTAAATAAATTGCCAGAAATAGCCAATTTGCTCAATTTACCTTTAACTCTATGTTGTTATTAATAATTAATGATATTTACACTTAATTGAACGGTTTAAAAGAGGAGAAAACATGAAAAAAAAAGACAATTAAATTTTGAAACATAGTTTATCTTCAATTTCGACTCTTTAAAATTCAAAATTCAACCGAAAAAAAGAAGAGAAAAACTAGCTAATTCGAATCTTTTTGAAAAAATTAAAAAATAATTTATGGAACATCATTAGTAATTTTTCCTGATTAAGATTAATTTTAGAATTTTGATGACATGTTTTAAATAGCTTAAAATCCAATCTACACTTTGTTAGAATATATAACAAATTGGACCAAGCTATATTTCTAACAAAGACAAATCATTATTTATTCTAGATTTTCCAGAACAAAAATTTAAAAGAAATTCAAAAGACTTTGAAATAAGATTTAAATTTGATTCTACAGATTTTGTAGATTTGCCAGAATAATTTTTTTGAATTTTAATCATAATAAGTTTGAAGAAATATTTCACAAATATTCTTCGTCGAAAAAACAGAAGCTAAAATGAAGAATGAAATTAAAATTGATCTATTATTCTTTACAATAATAAATTTTTTTTTTACTTGAACATTGATTTAAATTGTCAGGAAAGAAGAGGAAGGAATTTAAAAGGTAAAAAGGTATATGTGCTTAAAAATCTACAATCATTTTTAGGGTTGTATTTTTTCTCTAAAATTGTCTTTCTGAAAGTTATAAGAAGCAAAGTAAAAAAAATAATGAATTTATTTAAACAAGTGAAGACCAAGTCTTTAAAATATTTTCTTGGATTTTCAAATTCTATTTGAGTTTTGTCTCTCTTAGAATTAAAAATGTCGGGCAAAGCGAGACCAGCTTGCTAGTAAATAAATAAAATTTAAAAAATAGAGGCAGCTCACTGGTAAGTGCTGCTATTTGAGCTATTTTTAGAACAGGCCAGCGGGCGACTCATCTGGTCCTTACGGGCTACCTGGTGCCCGCGGGCACCGCGTTGGTGACTCCTGCCTTACAACCTCTTAAGGCCCAAGCTGTTTGTTTACATGTTTTTATTTTCTTCTCTTTGCTATTTGGGCTTATTGGATGCTAATTAGAATAAAAACTAACAATCATCTTTTGATATGATGTACTTAGTCCATAAGTACACAAACGTGTACTTCATGTGTAGTGACATGCTAATTCCTATTTTACCCTTTTTTCCCAAATTCCATTGTATGTTATACTCTTCTGACACCACCAGATGTCAGTATAAGTGTCCACATACGTGGCCATAAGACCCCAATTTAGTAGTGTACACAATTTTGGAAATAAGAGCTAAAAGGTGCTGTCCATGCATGTGGCCACGAAGCCTTTAGAGGTAGTCGTCACCGCTTTTCCCCCCTCCAGACACAGTCAAAAATTAACTACAAAATAGTAAAGATGCACATGCCAAAAAAATCACACAAGCTGCATAAAAAAAAGCAACTTTTGGCAGAATTTGTGTCATGTGGATGTTGCATGCCAGGATGACATGAATATAACTTGTTATCCTGTCGTCTTTTTTGTCTTTCCTCGCTGCCCGAAGCAGGTGGGAGGAGCTCCCCCCCCCCCCCCCCCCTGGCTGAGAGCTGGACTTAATGTCCAAATAAGAACATCCAGCTCGCCTTGACGGCTGTAGTTCTTGCAACACAAACACTACTTTGACTACTGCATGCAAGTCACCGCCTCTACATTTTTTGCAGAGATTCATAGGCTCGTACAAAAACCCCCAAAACCAGTGAAGTTGTCACGTTGTGTAAATGGTAAAATAAAAACAGAATACAATGATTTGCAAATCCTTTTCAACTTATATTCAATTAAATAGACTGCAAAGACAAGATACTTAATGTTCACACTGAGAAACTTGTTTTTTGTTGTTGCAAATAATCATTAACTTAGAATTGAATGGCAGCAACACATTGCAAAAAAGTTGTCAGAGGGGCATTTTTACCACTGTGTTACATGGCAGTCCAGTCTAGTAGCTGTTGGCATCGTTTTGCTGAAATAAGCAGGGGCGTCCATGATAATGTTGCTTGGATGGCAACGTATGTTGCTCCAAAACCTGTATGTACCTTTGAGCATTAATGGCGCCTTCACAGATGTGTAAGTTACCCGTGTCTTGGGCACTAATACACCCCCATACCATCACACATGCTGCCTTTTACACTTTGCGCTTATAACAATCCGGATGGTTCTTTTTCTCTTTGTTCCCGGAGGACACGACGTCCACAGTTTCCACAAACAATTGGAAATGTGGACTCGTCAGACCACAGAACACTTTTCCACTTTTCGTCAGTCCATCTTAGATGAGCTCAGGCCCAGTGAAGTCGGCGGCGTTTCTGGGTGTTGTTGATAAATGGCTTTCACTTTGCGTAGTAGAGTTTTAACTTGCACTTACAGATGTAGCGACGAACTGTAGTTACTGACAGTGGTTTTCTGAAGTGTTCCTGAGCCCATGTGGTGATATCCCTTACACACTGATGTCGCTTTTTGATGCAGTACCGCCTGAGGGATCGAAGGCCACGGGCATTCAATGTTGACTTTTGTCCACACTTTCCGAAAACAATTTGACACGTGGACTCGTCAAACCACAGAACACTTTTCCACTTTGCATCAGTCCATCTTAGATGAGCTCAGGCCCAGTGAAGTCGGCGGCGTTTCTGGGTGTTGTTGATAAATGGCTTTCACTTTGCGTAGTAGAGTTTTAACTTGCACTGACAGATGTAGCGACGAACTGTAGTTACTGACAGTGGTTTTATGAAGTGTTCCTGAGCCCATGTGGTGATATCCTTTACACACTGATGTCGCTTGTTGATGCAGTACCGCCTGAGGGATCGAAGGCCACGGGCATTCAATGTTGTTTTTTGTCCACACTTTCTGAAAACAATTTGAAATGTGGACTCGTCAGACCACAGAACACTTTTACACTTTGCATCAGTCCATCTTAGATGAGCTCGGGCCCGGTTCTGGGTGTTGTTGATAAATGACGTTGGCTTTGCAGATGTAGGGATGCTAAAAACTATCCATGTAATCAATGTAATGTGTTAATTGGAAATAGAATGAACGGAAGGCACATGGACCGTATTCTATCTTTATTTGTCGTTATTTATACTTTTTGAATAAATGATGTGATAATGTTCATCAGTCAACTCGTTGATGTTAATTTTCAATCTATCAAGATAAAAATATTGAATATTGGTTAATTAATAGTGCCTTCACAGATGTGCAAGTTACCCATGTCTTGGGCACTAATACACCCCCATACCATCACACATGCTGCCTTTTACACTTTGCGCCTATAACAATCCGGATGGTTCTTTTCCTCTCCCACACTTTCCAAAAACAATTTGAAACGTGGACTCGTGCAGACCACAGAACACTTTTCCACATTGCATCAGTCCATCTTAGATGAGCTCGGGCCCGTTTCTGGGTGTTGTTGATAAATGACGTTGGCTTTGCATAGTTGTTAGAATAATTATGTATATATTATCACACTAACTTTAGTATGTTTAAAGTCCGTTGCTTTAGTTATTAGCTATTGTGTTCAAGTTAGACTTGTCTAATCTATGCAAGGACAAAACTTCTTGTCTGAGGGGTGGCCTCAGCCACAGATGTTATCTTTGTTTTAGCCCGCTAACAGCCAAGGACTTCAAGGACCTCAACGAAGATAAGATGACAACACGCAGACGAAGCAGAGACTTCAAAGACCTCAACGAAGATAAGATGACAACACGCAGACGAAGCGGGGACAAGGCGAAATCACAAGGCTCCAGCACATTCCGTCACAAATTGTGCGTCCTGGACCTGCTTTGCATAATATATGTGACCACTCCTTTTAGAGGCGGCCTCAGTGATGTTGACTATGGAACTCTTTATAAAAAACTTTAGAGCGTAGGGCGAGACTGTGACTAAGTGTGCAGCTCCATGCGTCCTCCTCATGAGCTAAATTGAACTCTGTCTCTGCATGATTCCTTGCTTCTTGTCTGATTAATAAATGTCATCAGTGTTTGAACCTGACAATAGTAGAGTTTTAACTTGCACTTACAGATATAGCGATGCTAAAAGACTATCGATGTAATCGATGTAATGTATTAATTAATTGTCATGATCCGTGGTCCGGATCATGTTTTGTGTTTTGTGTATGTTTTGGACTCTTTTAGTTCCTGTTTGTGCACTTCCTGAGTTTGTTACCATGGCTACTTATGATTTTCACCTGCCTCTGTTGTTCTGGACGCGCACCTGTTGCTCATCAGAGACACTATTTAAGCCACTCGTCCTGGCTTCTTTGTTTGCTTCATGCTCGTCTCCTAGCCTATGCTAAGTTTAGTTTTGAGTGCGACTGGCACCTTGTTCCGTCGGTTGGTTTTCTGTTTTTGTACCTCTTTGAGTGTTTTTTGAGAATTAAATGATGTTCCTACCTGCAAGTCCTGTCCGGAGTCGTCCGTTTGCATCCCGGGAAAACGAACCGCGCAGGAAGCCGCAACCCGACCGTGACATTAATTGGAAATAGAATGAACGGAAGGTACACGGACCGTATTCTATCTTTATTTGTCGTTATTTATACATTTGAATAAATGATGTGATAATGTTCATCAGTCAACTCATTGATGTTCATCTTCAATCTAGCAAGATAAAAAAGGAATATTGGTTAATTAATGGTACCTTCACAGATGTGTAGGTTACCCATGTCTTGGGTACTGATACACCCCCATACTGTCATTTATCAACAACACCCATTTCTGGGTGTTGTTGATACATGACTTTGGCTTTTGCATGGTAGAGTTTTAACTTGCACTTACAGATGTAGCGATGCTAAAAAATATATCGATGTAATCATAGTAGTATCAACTAGATATGCTCCTGTACTTGGTATCATTACAGTAGATGTCAGGTGTAGTTCCACCCATGGCGTTTGTTTACATTTTGATGCTACGGTGCGTAGTGAAGCATGTTTAGCTATTCCTCGTCCTGCAGGGATGATACTTGTAAGAAACTTACTTTATTTGTCACCATGGAGGTGAGGATTAGTGATTTAGAAGTCGCTACAACACTGTAGGATGGACTTTAGATGAGCTCGGGCCCAGCGAAGCCGGTGGTGTTTCTGGGTGTTGTTGATAAATAACTGTGGCTTTTGCATGGTAGAGTTTTAACTTGCACTTACAGATGTAGCGATGCTAAAAAAATATTGATGTAATTATAGTAGTATACGCTTCTGTACTTGGTATCATTATAGTGGATGTCAGGTGTAGTTCCACCCATGGCGTATGTTTACATTTTGATGCTACGGTGCTTAGGGAAGCATGTTTAGCTATTCCTCGTCCTGCAGGGATGATACTTGTAAGAAACTTACTTTATTTGTCACCATGGAGGCGAGGATTAGTGATTTAGAAGTCGCTACAACACTGTAGGATGGACTTTAGATGAGCTCGGGCCCAGCGAAGCCGGTGGTGTTTCTGGGTGTTGTTGATAAATAACTGTGGCTTTTGCATGGTAGAGTTTTAACTTGCACTTACAGATGTAGCGATGCTAATTTTTTTCCGATGTAATCATAGTAGTATCGACTAGATACGCTTCTGTACTTGGTATCATATAGTGGATGTCAGGTGTGGTTCCACCCATGGCGTTTGTTTACATTTTGATGCTACGGTGCGTAGTGAAGCATGTTAAGATATTCCTCGTCCTGCAGGGATGATACTTGTAAGAAACTTACTTTATTTGTCACCATGGAGGCGGGGATTAGTGATTTAGAAGTAGCTACAACACTGTAGGATGGACTTTAGATGAGTTTGGGCCCAGCGAAGCCGGTGATGTTTCTGGGTGTTGTTGATAAATAACTGTGGCTTTTGCATGGTAGAGTTTTACTTGCACTTACAGATGTTGCGATGCTAAAAAAAACATATCGCTGTAATCATAGTAGTATCGACTAGATACGCTTCTGTACTTGGTATCATTATAGTGGATGTCAGGTGTAGATCCACCCATGGCGTTTGTTTACATTTTGATGCTACGGTGCGTAGTGAAGCATGTTAAGATATTCCTCGTCCTGCAGGGATGATACTTGTAAGAAACATACTTTTTTTGTCACCATGGAAGCGGGGATTAGTGATTTAGAAGTAGCTACAACACTGTAGGATGGACTTTAGATGAGCTCGGGCCCAGCGAAGCCGGCGGCGTTTCTGGGTGTTGTTGATAAATAACTGTGGCTTTTGCATGGTAGAGTTTTAGTTGCACTTATTGATGTTGCGATGCTAAAAAAATATATCGATGTAATCATAGTACTATCGACTAGATACGCTTCTGTATTTGGTATCATTATAGTGGATGTCAGGTGTAGTTCCACCCATGGCGTTTGTTTACATTTTGATGCTACGGTGCGTAGTGAAGCATGTTAAGCTATTCCTCGTCCTGCAGGGATGATACTTGTAAGAAACTTACTTTATTTGTCACCATGGAGGCGAGGATTAGTGATTTAGAAGTAGCTACAACAATGTAGGATGGACTTTAGATGAGCTCGGGCCTAGCGAAGCCGGTGGCGTTTCTGGGTGTTGTTGATAAATAACTGGCTTTTGCATGGTAGAGTTTTAACTTGCACTTACAGATGTAGCGATGCTAAAAAAATACATCGATGTAATCATAGTAGTATCGACTAGATACGCTTATGTACTTGGTATCATTACAGTGGATGTCAGGTGTAGATCCACCCATGGCGTTTGTTTACATTTAGATGCTACGGTGTGTAGTGAAGCATGTTTAGCTATTCCTCGTCCTGAAGGGATGATACTTGTACAACACATACTTTATTTGTCACCATGGAGGCGAGGATTAGTGATTTAGAAGTCGCTACAACACTGTAGGATGGACTTTAGATGAGCTCGGGCCCAGCGAAGCCGGCGGCGTTTCTGGGTGTTGTTGATAAATAACTGTGGCTTTTGCATGGTAGAGTTTTAACTTGCACTTACAGATGTAGCGATGCTAAAAAAATATTGATGTAATTATAGTAGTATACGCTTCTGTACTTGGTATCATTATAGTGGATGTCAGGTGTGGTTCCACCCATGGCGTTTGTTTACATTTTGATGCTACGGTGCGTAGTGAAGCATGTTTAGCTATTCCTCGTCCTGCAGGGATGATACTTGTAAGAAACTTACTTTATTTGTCACCATGGAGGCGAGGATTAGTGATTTAGGAGTAGCTACAACACAATAGGAAGGACTTTAGATGAGCTCGGGCCCAGCGAAGCCGGTGATGTTTCTGGGTGTTGTTGATAAACAACTGTGGCTTTTGCATGGTAGAGTTTTAACTTGCACTTACAGATGTAGCGATGCTAAAAAAATATTGATGTAATAATAGTAGTATACGCTTCTGTACTTGGTATCATTATAGTGGATGTCAGGTGTAGTTCCACCCATGGCGTTTGTTTACATTTTGATGCTACGGTGCGTAGTGAAGCATGTTAAGATATTCCTCGTCCTGCAGGGATGATACTTGTAAGAAACTTACTTTATTTGTCACCATGGAGGCGGGGATTAGTGATTTAGAAGTAGCTACAACACAATAGGATGGACTTTAGATGAGCTCGGGCCTAGCGAAGCCGGTGATGTTTCTGGGTGTTGTTGATAAATAACTGTGGCTTTTGCATGGTAGAGTTTTAACTTGCACTTACAGATGTAGCGATGCTAAAAAAATATTGATGTAATTATAGTAGTATGCGCTTCTGTACTTGGTATCATTATAGTGGATGTCAGGTGTAGTTCCACCCATGACGTTTGTTTACATTTAGATGCTACGGTGCATAGTGAAGCATGTTTAGCTATTCCTCGTCCTGCAGGGATGATACTTGTAAGAAACTTACTTTATTTGTCACCATGGAGGCGAGGATTAGTGATTTAGGAGTAGCTACAACACTGTAGGATGGACTTTAGATGAGCTCGGGCCCAGCGAAGCCGGTGATGTTTCTGGGTGTTGTTGATAAATAACTGTGGCTTTTGCATGGTAGAGTTTTAACTTGCACTTACAGATGTAGCGATGCTAAAAAAATATATCAATGTAATCATAGTACTATCGACTAGATACACTTCTGTATTTGGTATCATTATAGTGGATGTCAGATGTGGTTCCACCCATGGCGTATGTTTACATTTTGATGCTACGGTGCGTAGTGAAGCACGTTTAGCTATTCCTCGTCCTGCAGGGATGATACTTGTAAGAAACTTACTTTATTTGTCACCATGGAGGCGAGGATTAGTGATTTAGGAGTAGCTAAAACACTGCGGATGGACGTTAGCCACTAGCTAGCTAGCCATGTCTTAAAGCACCTCTTCCTGAGGGAGTTTCAGTGTTATAACTTCACTTTTATCGTCAGTTTTTAAGCCAAAATGCGTTTGTTCTCCCTTTTCTGTCTACACACTGTGTCTGCTTGTAAGTACTCCATGTGTGCGCGCTGCCGAACATGCTCGTGAACCAGCAATGACACGACGTGACGACGACGGGGGCGCGGGGGACTGGTACTTTTTTAGAGGCGGTATAGTACCGAATATGATGAATTATTATTGAAACGTGGACTGGTCAGACCACAGAACACTTTTCCACTTTGCATCAGTCCAAAGTGGTTTCTGGGTGTTGTTGATAAATGGCTTTGGCTTTTGCATGGTAGCGTTTTAACTTGCGCTTACAGTTAAAAATAAAAAAATATCGACGTAATCATAGTAGTATCGACTCCAACCCTAGTTGACGGTCATGCCAAGGTGGTGCTTTTGCAGTTTTTGCAGGTAAACTGGTATTTTTCACTCCATGCAGGAATGCAGAACTTGGCTGGTGACCTTTGGAGGCGCAACGGAGGCTGAGGTCTCCAGCTTTGGATGGTAACGTCTTCATAATCCTCAAACAAACTATTGCAGCCCCCCAAACCCCCTCTGGGTTCCTCTTCAAGTGGCCCTCAGAGGGGTTTTTTTATTTGGAAAGAAGCGATAGATTTTGTGATAATGGATTTGTTTGTTCCTGCACTCTTTACAGATCCAAAGATGACTTTTCTGGTGTCAAGTATTTCTTTTTGCACTTTCTCCTAAGACCAAGAGGAAGCAAATCTCCCCCAAACTGAATTAATCATCCGCCCGCCGCTGGTTAATTAGCTTCAGGGCTAAGTGGGGGACTTAGGATACTGATTGTGTATTTTTTTTGTTGCGAAGAATAATCCCGCGCCTTCATTCAAGTGTTCGGACCCCTGCCAGCGCACAATTTCACGTATAATTGAGGGACTCGTTGAAGGATTATCCAACTAAAATTGGACCTTCCAAATTGTTATTTTGTGTTTTGATGACAAGACGATTAAGAACGTCGGCGTTTGAAGTGGCCCCTGGCTCCTAAAGCGCTCATCTCCTACAAAGGAACACCACTGATTGCTTTGATAAACTCATTTGTTGTTTAGTAAAGTCAATTATATTCATATACGCCAGTGTTGAGGTGCAAATATTGTACTCTGATTCCCAGCATGCCTTGCAGCACTATGTTTTTACAGCACTTAACTTTTTCCACATTTTGTTACGTTACACCCTTCCAAAATGCAATAAATTCATTGTTGTCCTCAAAATTCTACACACAATACCCCCTAAAGACGATGAGAATTATTTTTAATTTTTTTTAATTTAGCAAGTTTATAAAAAGTACAACAAAAAATGGCTGCCATTAGAGGGCGGATTGTACAAACCCCGTTTCCATATGAGTTGGGAAATTGTGTTAGATGTGAATATAAACGGAATACAATGATTTGCACATCATTGTATTCCGTATATATTTACAACTCATATGGAAACGGGGTTTGTAACCGTGAATAATATCTGAATTTGCTATGTATTTGATTATTATATATACGCTGTAAAAATAAAATAAAATAAAAAATCAGTAGATTTTACAGTAGAAAAAAAACTGGCAACTGAGTCACCAGAATTTGACTATAAAATGTACAGTAATACAACATATTACGGTCAATAGCAAAGCAGTACCGCTGGTTTTTCTAAAATTCTGGCAACTGAGCTGCCAGTTTTATTTTTTATTTTTTTATTTTTTTACCATGTAATGTACGGTTGGTGTTTTTACAACATTTTACTGTAAATGGAAAAGCAGTACTATTGTTTTTTTTTAGTCTAGCAACTGTTTTTTACTGTAAAAAATGTGCCACTACTGTGTATATGTGTATATGTACAATGTATGTTTGTATATATATATATATATATATATATATATATATATATATATATATATATATATATATATATATATATATATATATATATGTGTGTGTGTGTGTGTGTGTGTGCGTGTGTGTGTGTGTGTGTGTGTGTGTATATATATATATGTATATATATATATATATACCTATATTCATATATATATATATATATATATATATATATATATATATATATATAATATATATATATATATATATATATATATATATGTATATATATATATATATATATATATATATATATATATATTATATATACTATATATATATATATATATATATATATATATATATATATATATATATATATATATATATATATATATA
>NC_084731.1:7636441-7703941 GCF_033978785.1 Entelurus aequoreus
TTTGTTGTATTTTACATGTATATATACATTTGTATATATGTATATGTATATATACATGTATATATGTATGTGTATATGTATGTATTTATGTATGTTTATATTATATATATACATATGATATATTTGCTGTATTTTACAAGTATATATACATTTGTATATATGTATATGTATAAATACATGTATATATGTATGTGTATATGTATGTATTTATGTATGTTTATATATTATATATACATATGATATATTTGCTGTATTTTACAAGTATATATACATTTGTATATATGTATATGTATGTATATATACATGTGTATATATGTACAGTATATGTATGTGTATATGTATGTATGTATATATTATATGTACATATGATATATTTTTTTGTATTTTGACAAAAAAAAAAATCAAATGTATGATAATGTATTTGTTGCATTATTAGATAGTATTTAAGTTGTTGTTTTTAAATGTGTGCTTGCATGGAGTACAGTACATGCATTTTTTTCTGTCCAAATGAAAAGAATGAGGAGATTTAGTAAGAAATGTACTTTACTGACAGACTTTTGAAGGCCAAATAAAATGATGTGGCGGACCAGATCTGGCCCTCGGTCCTTGAGTTTGACACCTGAACCAATCTACAATCTTAAATCAAGGCAGTCGGTATATAAATGTTCAGTCTGTAACTTCCTGCATGAAGACTCTCTTGTTACCTTTCTTCTCTCTTGCATAACATCCTCCTGTCATGGACCTTTCCCCTCCTTCCTTTTGTCACCTTTCCACCTGGAAGAAGAATTGCTCTGACAGCATTCACTCCATCTCCCTCCCTCTCCTCGCCCACGTCCCCGGGGGACCACATTGTCTGAACCAAATGTGCCACAAACAAGTCAAATGATGTTTGTTTTGGGTCCGGGTGTTGTTGGTTTTTTTCAACCTCGCCTGCATTCTTGTGTTTCCTGCATGCATATCTTCTGGCTCTGTCTCGGCGCTTGACAAAGTGCAGTGACTCGCTCGCACGTCTACCGGAAGAAAACGCGGAGTCATTATTAAAACAGCGTCGGGGGAGGCCACGGAGCGGCAGCCTGACTTTGTCACTGGCTTGGTGTGATAATAACATTTATATGTTCAGACAGCTCGTTAGCATACTTGTGAAGACAGAGAGTCAACAACGTTCCCACCGAGGTTCCCCGGAAACTTTCCACAAACAATAGTTTGCCGAAGGTGTTTAGACGACTGAACAGATGCGCTCATGCCACACAAACAAAGCAAAGTTAGCTTTTGGACTTTTTACGAGCAATATCCAAACTGTTGACCTCATTTCTCTTTTTTTGTACAATATTCCATGAGAAGTCCTGTTTCATGGTATTATTTGTGTCCAACAGTCGACCCCTTATGTCATATCTTCCCAAAAGGTCACAAACTCTACTCGATTGACATGATAACTGCCGTTAAACATCAGGATTATTTGGGGGAAAAATTGTATTGATGTGCACAAAAAAATTTATTTACATCCAAATCGCAATTGTTATTCATCCCGATCCGAAATCGATTCATATTTTTCGAAAATCTATAAAATAATTAAAAAATATATATATACATATGTAAAAATCTATAAAAGAATTAAAAAAAAGAAATATATATATATACATATATATATATATATATATATATATATATATATATATATATATATATATATATATATATATATATATATATATATATATATATATATATATATATATATATATACATACATACATATGTATAAAATATATATATACATACATACATACATATGTATAAAATATATATATACATACATACATACATATGTAAAAATCTATAAAAGAATTTAAAAAAAAAAAAATATATATATATATATATATATATACATACATATGTATATATATATATATATGTGTATATATATATATATATATATATATATATATATATATATATATATATATATACATACATATGTATATATAAATATAAATATATATATATATATATATATATATATATATATATATATATATATATATATATATATATATATATATATATATATATATATATATATATATATATATATATATATATATATATTATTATTTTTTATTTATTTTTATTTTTTTTTATTTTTTTTTTTAAAGACTATTAAAAAAACATTGTAGCTTTCAAAGCCCTTTAAAAAAACTTTAAAACTCTTCAATAACGTTTTGTTCACACACTGCAATATATATATAAAATATAGTAACAGACACCTTCATAACAATATGTAATATGTACCTTCATAAAAATATGTAATATGTACAATATACACACTGCAAGTATATGTATATAATGTAGTAACAGACACCTTCATAACAATATGTAATATGTACAATATACACACTGCAAGTATATATATAATGTAGTACAGACACCTTCATAACAATATGTAATATGTACAATATACACACTGCAAGTATATATATAATGTAGTAACAGACACCTTCATAACAATATGTAATATGTACAATATACACACTGCAAGTATATATATAATGTAGTAACAGACACTTTCATAACAATATGTAATATGTACGATATACACACTGCAAGTATATATATAATGTAGTAACAGACACCTTCATAACAATATGTAATATGTACGATATACACACTGCAAGTATATATATAATGTAGTAACAGACACCTTCATAACAATATGTAATATGTACAATATACACACTGCAAGTATATATATAATGTAGTAACAGACACCTTCATAACAATATGTAATATGTACAATATACACACTGCAAAAATATATATAATGTAGTAACAGACACCTTCATAACAATATGTAATATGTACAATATACACACTGCAAGTATATATATAATGTATTAACAGACACTTTCATAACAATATGTAATGTGTTCAATATTTACCTTATTTTGATCATTTTAATCATTGATGGGACTGATTTTTTCCCCGCATTGATTTATGTTTCCATAGCAACGCACTTCTGACTTCTGGCAACAAATGTGTGTTCCTACTTTTGGATATGTTTTCTAATCATGGCAGACTTGGTAACAAACGTCAAAGATTACTGTTTGTGGACAAATAAGGATTCACAACCTTATCTTTTTGAAGCCGAACATACAGAGGATGAACTACTGCTTATAGAAGCGAGCTCAAAAGAAGGATAAGACGTTGGAGCGGACAGACTTGAAGCGACTTGAAGCTATAAATGTGTAACTTGAAGCCATGCTAGTTCAACATAAATGGAGTGCTTACCCAAATAAATGCATGTCTAAAATAAACACAAACTCAACTCAACTCAACTCGTTTGGAACGGGAACCGGAACAAAGAACCGTAATTGTCAAAATTGAAACGATGCCCAAACCTAGAGATGATGGAAAAAATATTTTGGGTCAGTGGCCCCAACTTTGATCATTTGATTCTTAAGGACAGAGTTTGGTAGATTATAAACTTCACCCTCCAGGACTATTTATTAGAAACAATCTTAAATCAAATATGAAAAAAAACCCAACAATCCAACGGTTCACTCCCTTGAAGAACATCTTCTGGTATCCCCTTCTAAAGTCTATCCAAAACTCCCACAATGCACCTGAACGAGCATCTTTTATGAATGTCACACCCGTGAGAGAAAAATGATTACATTTGGTGGTAGACGGAGGGGCTGGGCAAAAAGAGGTGGAACAAAATCCCTTTGATGGATTACAGCTATTTTGAGACCACCTTTATTCAGGTTTTTTCGGACAGGACTCTACCCAAATCCTCAGCTGCAGCCATGAGTCAGACTTTCTTGTCCACTTGTCACACCAGACGTGCATTGGCGCTGACATCTGTGCTGATCCCCAGTGATAAACCAACTATTACCTGTGATTTAGGGAGGAGGTGTGGCGCCGTCTCTCGGCTGCGTTTTGTCAAGTGAGTGATGGCCGCAGAAGCGCCGGCTCAGACTCAGACTTGTTAAGTCGTGTTTCTACCGAGGGTTACAGTTCCCCTTGTCATGTCACAGTTTGGAAAGTTACTGCCTGAGCCAAAAGACCAAACCAAATTAACGTTGTTGCCCTAGGGTAAACTGGATAACACATGGCACACTGACATTGTTACTAATCATATTTATTTTTATATTGTTTTTATATTGGTTTTATATGTATTTTTTTATTTTATTTTATTCAGTCATTGGTGGAGTGTCATGTTCTGGGGTCTGGATTATGTTTTGTTAGTTTTTGTTAGTTTTTGGACTTCATAGTTCCTGTTTGCGCTCCCTTGTTTGTTTTAGTTTCCATGACGACTGATTAGTTTCACCTGTCTCATGTGTTCGGATCACGCACCTGCTCTAATCAGAGACAATTATTTAAGCCTGTTTTGCCAGTTAGTCGTCCTGGCAACATTGCCCTGTTTTGACTTTTCTTGCCATAGATCATGCTGTTCGATTCATGCCGTGTCCATTAAGTCTTTTTGTTTCATGTCCATAGTTCTTGCTATTTGTTTCAAGCCACAGTTTAGTGAGTTTTTTCATGTTTTTAGTTTAATGTTTCATGTCTGTAGTTTATGCTAAGTTTTAGCTTTTGTTTCCTGCCTTGAGCGCTTTTTGTAGTGCTTTGAGTTTGAATAATTAAATAATGTTCCTACCTTCACAAGCCTTGTGCAGTATAGTCCGATTGTATCCCGGGAGAACAATCCTCTCAGCAAGCTGCGACCCCCCCCCCCCCCCCCGTCACGACATGGAGCAAAGGATGATATTTGAATATTGTTTTTAATATTGTTGTGCAGCACTTTGGAAACATTTCTGTTGTTTAAATGTGCTATACAAATAAATTAGTAGATTGGATTGGAATGGACTATAACAATCTACAAGGTTAATATAGGTTGCTTCTCTTTCTTCCCCTCCATTTGTCTGCTTTCTTTTGTATCTAGTTATCA
Source organism: Entelurus aequoreus (assembly GCF_033978785.1). Taxonomy (NCBI): domain Eukaryota; kingdom Metazoa; phylum Chordata; class Actinopteri; order Syngnathiformes; family Syngnathidae; genus Entelurus; species Entelurus aequoreus. The sequence goes on from NC_084731.1 coordinate 7,641,387, forward strand.
TTACGTATATGTATTGTTGCATTTGAACAACTGTGTTGTTGATAATAGAGGTAAATTATTGGTATTGTTCATTATCAATAGCGATATTTCTATTGGTATTTGTATTGATCCATTTGTAGTGTAATAATGCCCATTGTCATTTCTGTATTATTATTTATTTCGCTAACTGCTTCTTTGCTATCACTTTTACCATCATATTTGTACATATCCTAGTTGCTCGATTGTTGTTGTTGTTGTTGTTGTTGTTGTGTTTGCTGTTGTTGTTGTTGTCTCTCTGTCTTATCCCCCTTTTGTCCCCACAATTTCCCCCTCTGTCTTCCTTTTTTTCCTCTTTCTAGCCCCTTCTGCTCCGGCCCGGCTGCACCAAATGATAATATAAATACATTTAATAAAGTCAAATACAAATAAGGCAACAAGAGAAGTATCCTACACTTCTCTTTAAAGTAAATCTGAACAGCCGATATGGGGCATCTACATCTACTATATCATTTGCCTGAGAAGCTGAACAGGACAAAAAAATAAAAAATAAAAAAGACCAAACCAAACCCCTGAACCAGGTCTTTTCAACTGCCCGCCTGAGCTTTTCATTAGGCCCAATTAGCCCTGATGAAACCATTCAAACTGGGGTTGATCATGTATGCAGTACTCCCGCCACCCCGCAGGGGGCAACGGTGAGGCACATGTGTCATATAGAAGCAGCAGTGGGGTGAGTAGAAGAGGACTACTCATTCAACCCTGAAAAAAATCTAAATAAATTGCGAAAATCCGACTTTAAAGTGTATACGCCGCCCCGGTGAGCGTCAATCACCAACCGTGATCCACAGCCAGGTTGTCTTTGGCCAGGATCCAGACCCAGCAATAATTCATTGAGTGCGACACGTCTTCCTGGGCCGTAACAGACTTAAAAGTTCACCCTGCAGGACCACTCAGAGGGAACATACCTTGTGTATATTTTCTCTCTTAATGGCCGCTCTGAGCAGCGCTCCGTGCTCACTATTAATTAAATTAAATTCTAATCTCCAAGATTCCTGTTCATCTTTTTATTGTTTCAGGGCAGACCATTGATAGGACAAATATAAAAGCAACAACTTTACACTATCAATCCCTGTGAATTTGCCCTACAGGTGCGCTGGTGGAACAATAATAATAACTAGATGTGGCAATTCTGAATGCTGAAGTTGAACTGAAATGCTGACAGAATGTAGTATGAATGGAAGAATAGATTGAATGTTGAAGAGTTTGAATTTCCAGGAAAACCGGAATTTGGTTTGGAACTTGGGAAAGTGTTAGTTTGAATGTCCAGGATGAGTGGAATGTGTTGAAGGTGGAATGGTTTGAATAGGTTGAAATATGTGGGAATGGTGGAAGTTTGAAATATGGCCAATTCATTTTGAATGGGAAAAATGTCCCGGAAAACCTGTAATTCTGGAAATTTTTGGAATTTGTCAAAGGAAAGCCTGCGATTCCCAAATAGGCTGAACAGTTTGAAGTTGGAACGGTTTGAATCGGGTGAAAAATGTGGGAATGGTGGAAGTTTGAAAAAATGGCCAATTCATTTTGAATGGAGAAAATGTCCCTAAATACTGGGAGTTCTAGGAAATCCGGGAATTTTTTTTAGAATTGTTGAAGGAGAGCACACGATTCCTAAACAGATCAAACAAACATATTTTGAAGTTGAAACGGTTTAAATTAGATGAAAAATGTGGGAGTTGTGGAATTTAGAAAAATGTCCCATTCATTTCAATGGGAGATTTCATTAAAAAATTGGGAATTCCGGGAAAAGAGGGGATTATATTGTAGATGGTAAGAAAAACTTGAATGTTCTGAATGAGTTGAAATGGTTGGTGTTGGAATTTTTCAAAATGGTCAAGAAATGTTGAAGTAGTAACATGTTGAATTGAGTATTATGAAATTCCTGGAATTTCGAGAAAACCGAGAATTTTTCCAGTTCAAAAAACAACTTTGTTTTTGGTCCTGATTAAGAGGAATGTTTGGACGGTGGAACGGTTGAAGTGTGGGAGGTGTAGTCGACAAAAAAAAGGGTGAAAATAGGGTTTGGAAAACTGGGAATTCTGCGAATTCCTGCAACTTTTTTGAAATTGGAAAATAAGAGTTTGAATGTCCAGGATATGTGGAATATGTTGAAGGTGGAATGGTATGAAATGGTTGAAAATGGCCAATTCATTTTGAGTGGGAAAAATGTCCTGGAAAACCGGGAATTCTGCGAAATCTGTGAATTTTTGGAATTTTTAGAATTTGTCAAGGGAAATCCCGCGATTCCCGAATAGGCTGAGCAGTTTTCGGCATCCTTCCGTCTCGGGAGACGATGGAGTAGATCCAAAAAGGGATTGTGTCGCACTGTGAGGTGACTCCTGGCACCCGTTTCTTTCGCCAATCGGATGGGCTTAGAACCGGTATCTGCTGGAGTGAACTCTCCAGTGGACCTCTCCAGTGGATCTACACGGCCTGGGCATGGAACTATGGAGGGCAAGCTGTTGTCCAGGCAGCAAGCCCCGCCTCTCCGCATGGCTGGTGGATCCAAGGGAGCGACGAGTGTCGATACAACTTGGCACCAGCGACGCCGCAGGAGTTGCCAGAATGACGCTACAACGTCAAACCGCCTTCAGGACTGCGGCTCCTGATTTTCTGTCGGGGTTTACTCCCTTAGCCTTACCCTCGAGTGGGTTGACCGCAAGGCAGCGGTGGTTTTGAGATTGGAGATTTCCTTCTCCTAGATGGGCTGCCTTACCAGGTTTATGAGCCCCATCTGCCTGAATGCGGCAGGTAGCACGGTGGTACATCTTACCCGTGGCGGTATAAGCCCGACCTGACTATAAAGCTCTAAAGTGTATGGCTGTGGAATTAGAGAACTAAAAGTACAATTAGTGTAGAAAACTATATATGTGAATGCCCAACTAGCAAGGGTGTGTCACCCGCTTCTAAATCTATCTGAAATGGGAGTTGACACATAAAGCTCTTTGCAGTGAACCAGATGCAAATAAAATAGGCGGGCGCCAGCTTATCAATCGGGTCCAAGTTGGAAACATCTTGTTAAGTCTTCCCTAATCTCAAAGACATCTGCTTCTCCAACAGCCATAATTGTCTCCTTAAGGATAATGTCTTCCTATACTTTAAGTAAGCTTTCCTGCAGATGGCTTTCTGTTATTTGATGTGCTCTCTCTCAACGACTGTTGCATCTCACGCACTCGACACGGTTGATCTTTTGTTTGTTGCCATCGTGAAGTGTGCGCCGGAACATTATTTTCCAAGGAAGTAACCACCCGCAGAAATAATCGTCGGGTAATTTGCGATTCATTGGAACAACGATAGATAAGCCATTGACAGTGACAGTGAGGGTGGCAGACACACTGTACTGGAGTGAGCGCACTGAGGCCAACAGATGGTCATCATACCAATTCGGTCATGACAAACGGTCCCATGCTAGTCATGATAACCAGTCACCGGTTGAGCGTCTTCAGTTTTCAGTGATGCGGACACTGTATGGATCCGTTATGGTGAAGAAGGAGCTGAGCCAGAAGGCAAAGCTCTCAATCTACCGGTCGATCTATGTTCCCATCCTCACATATGGTCATGAGCTTTGGGTTATGACTGAAAGGACAAGATCATGGCCCAAATGAGTTTCCTCCACCAGGTGGTGGGGCTCTTCCTTATATAGGAGCCAGATGAGGTGGTTCGGGCATCTGGTCAGGGTGCCACACGGACGCCTCCCTATGGAGGTGTTTAGGGCACGTCCGACCGGTAGGAGGCCAGGGGGAAGACCCAGGACACGTTGGGAAGACTATGTCTCCCAGCTGGCCTCGGAACACCTCTTGATCCCCTGGGAGGAGCTGGACGAAGTGGCTGGGGAGAGGGAAGTCTGGGCTTCCCTGCTTAGGCTGCTGCCCTGGCGAACCGACCTCAGATAAGCGGAAGAAGATGAAGGGATGGATGGATGGATGGATGGATGGATGGATGGATGGATGGATGGATGGATGGATGGACGGTTGAACGCGGCGGGAGGTATGACAACTCAACATTTCGCTGGTTTGGGCTTTTTTAGAATGCACACTTCTGAATCAATCGTAACTTTAGTGCCATCAGAAAAGGAACATCTAGAAAGGCGGGGGTCAGACGTCACACCCAGTGGACGCAAGCTAAACCGGAAGTAGGTAATGATTTATGACCTCTGCGCCACATCCGGTAGCCATTTCATTTAAGGGATCCGCCATATTGTTTTGTAGTCCGGACTTACATCATAAATAACCAGTCACCGGTTGAGCGTCTTCAGTCTTCAGTAATGCGGACGCTGTATGGATCCGTTGTGGTGAAGAAGGAGCTGAGCTGGAAGGCAAAGCTCTCAATTTACCGGTCGATCTACGTTCCCATCCTCACCTATGGTCATGAGCTTTGGGTTATGACTGAAAGGACAAGATCACGGCCCAAATGAGTTTCCTCCGCCAGGTGGTGGGGCTCTTCCTTATAAAGGAGCCAGATGCGGTGGTTCGGGCATCTGGTCAGCCTCCCCGCCGAACAATATGGCGGATTTCTTACCCCCTTTCTAGTTGGTTTCTTTATTACTACTGACACATCCTTGGTTGCAATAGTATATGAATGATTGCATCATACTGTGAGAGATGATGTAATGCAGATGGAAACATGTTTCCTGGTGGTAGGTGAATTTCCTTCATACATAGACGCTATTTATTTTATGATTCATCTAAATATTATACGCATTTAGCGTCTTTATAAGTCCTCCACAAAGCTTTCACGCACACTTATAAATACTTCCTATGCTCTAAGTTCAAACACTTCATGCACTCTATAACCAACGTAATATTAACATGAAACTTCAATGGCTACTCCAATCTTAATGTAGTCAATTGTACTTTAAAATCAGCGAGTGAACTGGATCTGGATCTGTGTACTAGGGTTGTCTCGATACCGGACAACCGGTACCAAATTGTGTTTTGATACTTTTCTAAGTAAAGGGGACCACAAAAATGGGATTATTGGCTTTATTTTAACAACAAATGTTAGTGTACATGAATCATATGTGTATTATTGTCATTTAGTCCTTAAATAAAATAGTGAACATACTAGACAACTTGTCTTTTAGTAGTAAGTAAACAAACAAAGACTCCTAATTAGTCTGCTGACGTATGCAGTAACATATTGTGTCATTTATACACCTATTATTTTGTACACATTATAACGGACAAGCTGTAAAAATTGATTATAAATCTACTTGTTCATTTACTGTTAATATCTGCTTATTTTCTCTTTTAACATGTTCTATCTACACTTCTGTTCAAATGTAATAATCACTTATTCTTCTCTTCTTTGATACTTGACATTAGTTTTGGATGATACCACACATTTGGGTATGGATCCGATACCAAGTAGTTACAGGATCATACATAGGTCATATTTAAAGTCCTCATGTGTCCAGGGATGTATTTTCTGTGTTTAAAAACAAAATATGAATTTTTAAAGAAAAAAGATGTGCTGATAAAAAATATTTATGTAATCATAGTAGTATTGACTAGATACGCTCCTGTACTTGGTATCATTACAGTGGATGTCAGGTGTAGATCCACCCATGGCATTTGTTTACATTGTGACGGCGGTGAGCTATTGTATCCTCCTACGGTGTGTAGTGAAGCATGTTTAGCTATTCCTTGTCCTCCAGTGATAATGGTACATGTACGAAACGTACTTTATTTGTCGCCGTGGAGACCAGGATTAGTGATTTAGAAGTAGCTAAAACACTGTGGATGGATGTTAGCTGCTAACTAGCTAGCCATGTCTTAAAGCAGCTCTTCTTGAGGGTGTTTCAGTGTTATAACTTCACCTTTATCTTTACTTTTTTACACCGAAATGCGTCCATTCTCCCTTTTCTGTCTACACACTGTGTCTGCTTGTAAGTACTCTGTGTGTGTGCGCTGCCGAACATGCTCCTCTGCTCGTAAAACCAGCAGTTTCACGACGTGACGACGCGCCGTCATGCCCGTCAAAAAAAAAATGATAACAATATATTGCGAACCGGTATTCTTCAGACAGAGTATAGTACCGTTTTTGATCCGTTAGTACCGCGATACTGTACTATCAATCAATCAATCAATGTTTATTTATATAGCCCTAAATCACAAGTGTCTCAAAGGGCTGTACAAGCCACAACGACATACTAGTACCGGTATACTGTATACAGAATGGTAGAGCATTTGAACCCAAATATACCTCTTCATGTTAAAAATGGTGGAGTTAATCCTCTCTAAGCTTAATAAATTGATGTCTAGTTGAAATCCTATTTATGTATTTCAGGAACTTAAAAGAAGAGTTCATGTCAGTGTAAAAGCGCTTAGTCGTCATTAATTTGTGGCGTGCGTTTTCAAAGGTGGGATCTCCTGATTTCACTACGTGGCGAATGAAAGATGGCAGCAGTTGGAGAGTCTCTAAAGTCAAGCAGAGATGAACAATCAAGAACGTTTTGTTTGCTGCTGTCATTTCGGCGTCTTTGTTGTCTCCTCTTTGCACTTCTGGAGAGCAGGAAATGCTTTTTTTCTCACTGAGCTGGACCACTGAGGAAAGCAGACATAAACACGGCCCAGATGTTGATAAATGTGCTCTTCTTCTTTAATTAAAACTTCTGAATGTTGGTTGTTTTTTTTTTCCCCTCTCTGTGGGCGGCACACTCGGTGTGATGAAAAGGTGTTTTTTTTTTTGTTGTTGTTGTTTTTTGAGTCATGTGACGGCTTAAATGATCCAGTTTTTTTTTTTGACTTGTGCAATAATATGTGTGCGGGAGCAGCATGTGATGAATAAGTCTTTTAAAATCAATATTAATACACTTTGGCCTGACCTACTAAAGGTGTATTAAAACGAGGGCTGTCAACCCATTCAAATATTCATCGTGATTAATTGCATTTTGTTCATAGTTAACTAAAAAAATCATCGCAATTAATCGCAGATAGATCATTTCTCATCTTTAAAAGTGTACCCTAGACGGATTATTTTTAAGTTTTAACCTCACGAATGGGTAATAACTTGCTTTAATGAAATGTGTTTTAAACATGATCCTCTTTTAAACAGGTCAACACGATTTAATGACAATAAAACAAATAATTGCCTGCTGGATTTTGGTGTCTTGCCGGTTTTTTTTATTTTGTAGGAGTACCGAATTTGCATTCCTGCTTTAGGAGCACTTGCATTCAGAGAAGGAGCTACACCACGTTTAGATACCAGTTTCACGCATTAATAACACAAAATCATGCTGCGATTGCCAAAGATGATTGGTAATGTAATCTGTGGTATTTCTACCTGAATAAATGCTCCTGATTTTCTGTACATTACATGTTGTACAAGTTAATGGTATTTATATATCTGCATGGTAATGTTTTAACCTTCTCTATTTGTTAATAAAATGTTGCTAATTATGTTGTAATTGAGGACTCGACCAGAACATGTTATAAAAAATGGTATACCTAATTTCAACCGGCCAGATATCACGGCGTAACTAGGGATGATGTTCGAAACCGGTTCTCCCGGTTGTTCTATAAGAAAAGAACCGTTCGATAAGAAAAGAACCGATTCCATGGACTCAAATCCCTTTTTGAGAACCGGTTCCCGTTATTACGGCCACTATAGTAAAGACAAAGAGTTGGTTCTTTATTCGAATCCCTGGGAACGAATCCCGTCCCACAAGAAATGCCCTGTGGGACATCACAGGAAATGAGGTAGCTCAGTCATTAGACTGAGCTACCTCATTTCCTGTGATGTCACACAAGCAGCAAAAATAATGGACCGGAAAAAACGCCTCAAGGCATGGCTATACACCTATAGTGATCACAGAGACAGGTTGTTTTTGTGTTACTGTATATACAGTATTTGTTTTTCTGAAAAATCCCACTTAATATACTTTGGGTAACAACAGTCAATATTTATTTATTTTATTTTTGTAGGGGGGTAACAGTCAATATTTATTTATTTATTTAATTTAATTTTTTTCTTATAAAATAAAAGTGAGCTTTTGTTAAACCAAATATTGTGTTTTTTTCCATATACAACAACCTATCTGGATTCCATAAGAGAATCGATAAGGAATCGGTTCGATAAGAGGATTCGATAATGGGCTCAAACTCGATAATTTCTTATCAAACATCATCCCTAGGAGTAACATTACAAAACATTGTTAAAGAAATCTTTGATTTTGTTAATGGAGTTAAACTGGATGCATAGCTTAGCGCTTTTATTTTGAAGCAGAAACATTTTGTGATTGGTTTGAGAAAGTATCTTGACAAGTTTTGATGTGGGATCGACCGTTTGCAATTTTAAAAAAAATTCTGTTGAGCTTTTATGCCATTTTACTAAATCAGTCACAGTAATAATCTACATTTGATGTTATCGCTGCTCCTTAAATGTAATCGTTTCTGGTTGGCTAAAATATTGTATAAAGTCTTTTAGAACATGTTCTGGTCGAGTCCTCAATTACAAAATGTCTAGCAGGCGGAATATTACATTTTATTAATAAATAGAGAAGTTTAAAACATTGCCATGCCGCAATATGAAGACCATTAACTTGTACAACATGTAAGTATCAGAAGCATTTACTCGGGTAGAAATATGACAGATTACATTAACAAACATCTTTGAGAATCAAAGCATGATTGTAACAATCCACATGTTGTGTTAATAATGCGTGAAACTGGTATCTAAACATAGAAATACATGTAGCTCCTCCTCTGAATGCAAGTGCTCCTAGAGCAGGAATACAAATTCTGTAATGCAACAAAATACACAATCTGGCAATATATATATATATATATATATATATATATATATATATATATATATATATATATATATATATATATATATATATATATATATATATATATATATATATATATATATATATATATATATATATATATATATATATATATATATATATATATATATATATATATATATATATATATATATATATATTATTATTATTTAACTTTTTTTATTAATTTTTTTTTTTTTTAATGTTTAAAAATAATTAAATATTTTTAAAAAAAAAGTAATTCAAGAAAATTATAAAAAAAGACTTAATAAAAAAATTTAATAATAATATATATATATATATATATATATATATATATATATATATATATATATATATATATATAAAAATATACATTATTATAATCGGGATTATTCGCATTTTGTTCATAGTTAACTCAAAATGAATCGCGATAAATGCAGGAAGATATAATTTTTCATCATTAATAAGTCTACCTGAGACAGATCATTTTCAAGTTTTAACACCATGACTGGACAAATAATTTTCTTGAATGACATTTTTTTTTAAATATTATGCTTTTTTTAAACATAAAAAAAAAAGAAGAATTAATAAAAAAAATAAAAAAATAATATATATATATATATAATATATATATATATATATATATATATATATATATATATATATATATATATATATATATATATATATATATATATATATATATTATTAATATATTATTAATAATAATATATATATATATATATGTATATATATATATTTTTTTTTTTTTTTTTTATTAATTCTTCTTTTTTTTTATGTTTAAAAAAGCATAATATTAAAAAAATATATATATATCTATATATATATATATATATATAATTATTATTTTATTTTTTTTATTAATTCTTCTTTTTTTTTTATGTTTAAAAAAGCATAATATTTTTTTTTTTAAAAGTCATTCAAGAAAATTATTTGTCCAGTCATGGTGTTAAAACTTGAAAATGATCTGTCTCAGGTAGACTTATTAATGATGAAAAATTATATCTTCCTGCATTTATCGCGATTCATTTTGAGTTAACTATGAACAAAATGCGAATAATCCCGATTAAATATCTTTAATAATTTGACAGCCCTCATTGTTTGGCATCCGGACTATTCCAGCCGCACCATCTCAACGCTGTACCTTCAGCGTGCTAAAAGTAGCTCCTTTCGTCGAGTTCCTGCTGTTTGTGTGCTGCATGTCCAACAACATGACGAAACACCACAGGTGACAGCCGGTATACATGCAAAAAAAACCAACTCATTTAAATAGGGCAGTGTGAACCACGTTTTCACAAAAAGAGTCTGCATAAAAGTGATAATATATGATATTGTAGGTGTTTATTACACTTTTAATTCATATTTTGCTGTTTTGTACATTTTTGTTGTGTTTTGCTTGATTGTAAAAGATACACAACTATGGAGGAGCTGGTCTGAGAAGTAAAAGATGTTCATATGTTGTTAATATTCAGTGTTTTATTGTTCATAGTTAATATTGTAAATCCCACTATCTTTGTTTTAATGTACATTTTGGGTGTCCCATTCAGTAAAAAACTGTAAAATTCCATTTCCTTTTTTTCGAGGTACTCTGTCATAACGTTTTTTGGAACTCTATGGGACATTGTGACTTTTGGTATTAGTGTTCCTGAAAAAAAGGGAGCCAAACACACATACTGTCAGGCCTGGCCCTAACCAATATGGCGCCCTAGGCAAGATTTTAGGTGGCGCCCCCCCACATTGGCAGTGAAGTGTATATACTCACAAGAAACCGAATAGCTTTGTCTTTGACCTTTTTTTTTTACTTAAAGAAAGCAAATTAACATATTATATGAGAATGTTATGTTATGATTATCTTTAACCGAATCACAGCTGTGCTCAAATTAAAAAAACAGCATTCCCTCTCATGTGATATTGCTTAATTAACATTAATGATGTGCACTTTAACAACTAGGCTTACAACTATACCTAATATATAAAGGGGTGGAAAAGTGACTATTACCTGCAGGGCAAACATTAGCTAACCAGAAGGCAATAACAATGTAAACAAAAAACACCTGCTTAAAAGATCTAATACAAATGTCCCTGAGGAATGTAAGGTGGGAGTACCGTAATTACCTAACGTTATATTATTATTTTCCATAACAATTTAGCCCCCTCCACAATATTAACCCGACGTTAAAACAGAACTAGCTATTTATTGATTAGCAATTGCCGAAACATGTAACATTAGCTTAATGCTAAAAAGCCAGGTTACTATCACATTCTGTAACAGACAAATAATTTAATATAGGCTAACGTTACCTATCTGCTACCTCTGTCTTTTTCTCGTTTCTCCTCCTCTTCTTTTCTGTTTTTTCTTCCCTGGGCACCTGACAGTTTTGGCCGTTTTGACATCTTGTGTTGATTTTTTGATGTGGTTTGACGTCCAAAAAGAGTCATGATACGGGAAGGGAGGGGGCGCACCGTGCGGGGGGAGGAGGGGGGGGCGTAATGTTGTAACAAATAATAGTTCTATTAAATAGGCTTTACTTTGCATTTTAATTAATGTGGGATTATTTTTTGTATTTAGAAATAATATTACCAACTTTTTTTTTTTTCTTTTTTCTCCAACATTTGTGGCACTGGCGTGGCGCCCCCTGATGGACGGCGCCCTTAGCATTTGCCTATACGGCCTATGCCACGGGCCGGCCCTGCATACTGTACAGCACATTTTTACAGCTAAATGTGTATATATCATTTGTACACATTGGCCCCCCCCAGACACATTTTTTCTCTCAATGTGGCCCCCGAGTCAAAATATGTGCCCAGCTCTGTTATCGCGCAAAGATAGTTTAATATGTGTCACCACGTGGTTTTCGCAGCTTACTGCGAGGTTTTTTCTCCCAGTATGCAAACGGACTATTCCGGACAAGGCTTGCAGGTAGGAACATATTTAATTATCTTCTCTAAAAAAAGGTACAAAAAAAACGGAAAACAAGGCTGATCGCACTTGGAGTTAAAGTAAAATACTAGCACAAGCTATGGCATAGCAAGAAACAAACATGAAACTGTGGCATGAAACAACTAACCAAACTATGGCATGGAGCAACTAGCATAACTATGGAATCAGACCTGAAACGAGCAATGACGCCAGGCCGACTGACTGGCAAAGGCGGTTTAAATAGTCTCTTGATTAGAGCTGCAACTAACAACTAATTTGATAATCGATTAATCTGTCGATTATTACTTCGATTAATCGATTAATAATCGGATAAAAGAGACAAACTACCGTAATTTCCGGACTATAAGCCGCTACTTTTCCCCCTCGTTCTGGTCCCTGCGGCTTATACAAGGGTGCGGCTTATATACAGCCTGTTCTTCTCCGACACCGACGAAGAGGATTTCGGTGGTTTTAGTACGCAGGAGGAAGACGATGACACAATGATTAAAGACTGACTTTTCATATACCGGTAGGCTGGTTATTTTGATAACGTACATGCGAGCACTTTGTATTACTTTGCACCGTTGTATTATTTGTACTCTGCACGAATGCTGTTCACCATGTCAAAGATGTGAAAGTTTGATTGAATGATTGAAAGATTTATAGTTAATAAATGGGACGCTTTGCGTTCCCAAACAGTCATCTCTGTCCCGACAATCCCCTCCGTGGTAGCAGGAACCCCTATATACTACGGTAATTACACATCAAAACCCTGCGGCTTATAGTCGGGTGCGGCTTATATATGGAGCAATCTGTATTTTCCCCTAAATTTAGCTGGTGCGGCTTATAGTCAGGTGCGGCTTATAGTCCGGAAATTACGGTACATTTCTATCCTTTCCAGTATTTTATTGAAAAAAAACAGCATACTGGCACCATACTTATTTTGATTATTGTTTCTCAGCTGTTTGTAAATGTTGAAGTTTATAAATAAAGGTTTATAAAAAAAAAATTAAAAAATTAAAATTAAAATTAATAAATAAATATATAAAAAAGGAGCCTCTGCGCATGCGCATAGCATAGATCCAACGAATCGATGACTAAATTAATCGCCAACTAGTTTTATAATCGATTTTAATCAATTGAATCGATTAGTTGTTGCAGCCCTACTCTTGATTAGATCAAGTTGCCACCATGGCAACCAAAACAAACAAGAGTGCACAGAAAACAGGAACTATGGAGTTAAACTAACAGAACATAACGAAAACATGATCCGGAACACGGATCATGACAAAATGACTATTTTTGAACTCGATAACCTCAGCGTGAGTGCCATCATTTTTCTATTTACTATCTTATAATTCCTATATACGTGATGTATGAGTTGAACTACCTAAAACTGAACAATGACGCCTAATGAGGTGGCGTTATCGGCACAGCAAATAGACGCACGTATCCAGTTACAAGTCGTCACACGTCATCTCGGCGCCACACAGATAGGTGTGGCCATGAATTATTAATATGATGCTGGCGATAGCATTCACGCACTAATTGCACGCCATCAGTGCCACGTTGAAGCTCGTCTCCATGTCCTCTTAATGTAATTACACATCCCTAATTGTCCTGTTATTAGCCCGCTTAATTATTCACAACAGCGAGGCTCTAATTGGCTCGGGGCCGCGGCATTGTTGTCATTGAATCTCTTTCTTCAAGGTATACTTGGGCTTTACACGGTTCATCGTGTAGTTTTGATACGTGTTCCAGGTCACAGCATGTGTTGATAAAAAATGTGTAAATTAAAGAAATACATAAAAGGCCGTGCGAGGTTACTAGAATGACAGTAAAAACACTCCTCGCTATATTATTACCTGCTAAATATAATTAGCTGAAGTATAAGAGTCCCTTCCAAAGATAATAAGGCTGAGTTGAGACTGACACGGTCATGGAGGTAATCATCCACCAATAAGTTTAGTACGTGTAGTTTGCAGCCGTGTGGAAGTGCTCCACGTCATGCATACCAGATTTGGAGTGTCAGTGGGGGCATATTCTAGTTTTCTATGTCAAGTCCAATCCTTCACGTAAGTAGACGGAAAGTGTCCCAAAGAGGGAACACACAGGCGGGTCAACATGCTAGCAGAAAATGATACTCCTGAATAACACTTTAGCATTTCTGTCATATTAACACAGGGTTCTGTCTGCAGCTTTTCAGGCAAATAAAGTTTGGGGTCACATTAAAATGTCCTTATTTTTCAATGAAGATAACTTTAAACTAGTCTTAACTTGAAAGAAATACACTCTATACATTGCTAATGTGGTAAATGACTATTCTAGCTGCAAAGGTCTGGTTTTTGGTGCAATATCTACATAGGTGTATAGAGGCCCATTTCCAGCAACTATCACTCCAGTGTTCTAATGGTACAATGTGTTTGCTCATTGGCTCAGAAGGCTAATTGATGATTAGAAAACCCTTGTGCAATCATGTTCACACATCTGAAAACAGTTTAGCTCGTTACAGAAGCTACAAAACTGACCGTCCTTTGAGCAGATTGAGTTTCTGGAGCATCACATTTGTGGGATCAATTAAACGCTCAAAATGGCCAGAAAAAGAGAACTTTCATCTGAAACTCGACAGTCTATTCTTGTTCTTAGAAATGAAGGCTATTCCACAAAATTGTTTGGGTGACCCCAAACTTTTGAACGGTAGTGTATATAAAATTATATATATATATATATATATATATATATATATATATATATATATATATATATATATATATATATATATATATATATATATATATATATATATATATATATATATATATATATATATATATATATATATGTATGTATGTGTGGGAAAAAAATCACAAGATTATTTCATCTCTACAGGCCTGTTTCATGAGGGATTTCCTCAATCCTCAATCTCCTGAGGATTGAGGAAATCCCTCATGAAACAGGCCTGTAGAGATGAAATAATCTTGTGATTTTTTTCCCACACATACATATATATATATATATATATATATATATATATATATATATATATATATATATATATATATATATATATATATATATTTTTTTTTTTTTTTTTTAAATATACAAATGTTTTAAAATGTCAGCTCTGTCTAATACTACACCCAGTTCTAGTGCGCACACTTGGGGATTTCCTTAAGCCACTTGTTCAGTTTTGTGCAGTCAGTTTCTTACTTCCTTCTGCAAAAAGAGGATGTACTCTCACGCCATTCTTATTATTTCCCCCAAAAATCTAAATCTCATTAACAGTCTGGCCTTAGTCCAGTAACATTTTAGTTCCATACATATACATATATATATATATATATATATATATATATATATATATATATATATATATATATATATATATATATATATATATATATATATATATATATATATATATATATATATATATATATATATATATATATATATACGAATATATATATATATACATATATATATATATATATATATACGAATATATATATATATATATATATATATATATATATATATATATATATATACGAATATATATATATATATATATATATATATATATATATATATATATATATATATATATATATATATATATATATATATATATATATATATATATATATATATATATATATATATATATATATATAGCATAAGATTGGCAATAAAAGGTAAAAAGAGTGTCAGACATGTTGTGTCTTCTGCTAGACGCTACATTACATTATATTACTTTACTTTGTTTTTACGTGAAAAAAAACCCCTCATTTCTAAGGTCTGACTTTAGTCCAGTGACATTACTGTAACAGTCTGTGGAACGCTCTCCCTGACCACCTGAGGGCACCACAGACTGTGGATGCTTTTTAAAAAGCCTTATTTTTAGATATATGCATACTAGTTTTAGCTATTTGGCTGTTCTCGTTTTTATTTTTATTTATTTTTTTATTATCTTTTTATTTAATTGTTTTTATTTTTTTAATACACTGTAGCACTTTGAGGTTGTTTAGTCAATGTAAAGTGCTTTTTACAAATAAAATCTATTATTATTACTACACCCAGTTGTAGTGCACACACTTGGGGATTTCATTAAGCCACTTTTTCAGTTTTGTGCAGTCAGTTACCTTTTATTGCCAATCTTATGCTATATATATATATATATATATATATATATATATATATATATATATATATATATATATATATATATATATATATATATATATATATAGCATAAGATTGGCAATAAAAGGTAAAAAGAGTGTCAGACATGTTGTGTCTTCTGCTAGACGCTACATTACATTATATTACTTTACTTTGTTTTTACGTGAAAAAAAACCCCTAATTTCTAAGGTCTGACTTTAGTCCAGTGACATTACTGTAACAGTCTGTGGAACGCTCTCCCTGACCACCTGAGGGCACCACAGACTGTGGATGCTTTTAAAAAAGCCTTATTTTTTGATATATGCATACTAGTTTTAGCTATTTGGCTGTTCTCGTTTTTATTATTTTTTATTTTTGTATTATCTTTTTATTTAATTGTTTTTATTTTTTTAATACACTGTAGCACTTTGAGGTTGTTTACTCAATGTAAAGTGCTTTTTACAAATAAAATCTATTATTATTACTACACCCAGTTCTAGTGCTCACACTTTGGATTTTCCTTAAGCCACTTGTTTCAGTTTTGCGCAGTCAGTTTCTTACTTCCTTCTGCAAAAGGAGGATGTACTCTCACACACCATTCGTATTATTTCTGGGTACCATTTTGGCTACTTTGATTTCTGCAGAGCTGCTACTCCATCATCTCCCGGGAGCTCCTTTTGCCATTATTGTCATACATTATAGTCATCCCAGCTCTTCCACAGTCTTTCATTTCTTCTTCTTTCCGTCAGAAGTCAATGTTTTTTTTTGTCTTCAAACGTCCTCATCTTCCTCTCTCTCGTTGCAACCCCCCAGTTAGTGTACCTTTTTATCCGCGGGCCGGCTAGCCATCTGCCTGTCCACCGTATCTCCCTACCTTTCCCCTGCACCGCACACCTGCTACAGCACATTAACGGCTTCTTATCTTTCACTCTCTCTCTCTTCCCGGCATTTGCATCATTCTCACTTTCTCTCAAACTCCTGGCCAACACCAAATCACCTCGCGTCCCTGGGAGGCATGTTTAATTAAGCGTAGGGCTATGTGTCAGAGAGGGAGAAGCGCTGCTATCTAGAGCAAGCAGACCAGGCCAGGCGGTGTATAGTCTCTACCCTTCCTGGTGCCGGCCCCCCTCCCCTTGGCCGTAATTACCCTGCTCATTAGCGGAGGGGAGACGTGGGGAGAAGGGAAGGAGAGCAAACGGGGGAGAACAGGTGAGAAGGTTGAGGATCATCTAAGGCTGGATGTGCATATAGAAGGTGTGTGGATGACTGGGGAGCTGTCAGCCCAGTCAGAGGCGTTCAGGTTCTGCGTAATGAGTCGACCAGGGAGCCAGGACATTTTCCCATTTGCAGACTGGAATGCGGCAAGGAAACACAAAACAAGGGAGATATTAATGAGTGTTCGCCAAACATTCGTAGCAGTCTGTATTATTTACATCGCTGACTGTTTGGAGGGAATAATATTTTGTGGTGGTTCTGGGGCAAGGGGTCGGCGACCCTCCTTATTGCCATTCCGTTCGTAGATTTGCTTTACACCGTAGTGCAATTTTTTGGAAAAAGAGACTGTCTCTGTGTCCGTGAATGCGTCCAGGCTGGGTTCTGACGGGCGATTGGACGAGCCGCTGTGTGCCGGCATTGAAAGAAATGTCGATTTCTTAGGGAATACGTCCCCCAAAAAAAGCTCCATCTTGTTAACAGTCTGGCCTTAGTGACATTTTAGTTCTGTACATATATATATATATATATATGTGTGTGCTTTGTGGACTTGGAGAAGGCATTCGACCGTGTCCCTCGGGAAGTCCTGTGGGGAGTGCTCAGAGAGTATGGGGTATCGGACTGTCTGATTATGGCGGTCCGCTCCCTGTATGATCAGTGCCAGAGCTCGGTCCGCATTGCCGGCAGTAAGTCGGACACGTTTCCAGTGAGGGTTGGACTCCGCCAAGGCTGCCCTCTGTTCATAACTTTTATGGACCGGATTTCTAGGCGCAGTCAGGGCGTTGAGGGGATCCGGT
The DNA here is from genome assembly GCF_033978785.1 of Entelurus aequoreus. Lineage (NCBI taxonomy): Eukaryota > Metazoa > Chordata > Actinopteri > Syngnathiformes > Syngnathidae > Entelurus > Entelurus aequoreus. The sequence continues at coordinate 7,659,310 of NC_084731.1, forward strand.
TTGGTGGCTGCAGGATTAGGTCTCTGCTTTTTGCAGATGATGTGGTCCTGATGGCTTCATCTGGCCAGGATCTTCAGCTCTCCCTGGATCGGTTCGCAGCCGAGTGTGAAGCGACTGGGATGAGAATCAGCACCTCCAAGTCCGAGTCCATGGTTCTCGCCCGGAAAAGGGTGGAATGCCATCTCCGGGTTGGGGAGGAGATCTTGCCCCAAGTGGTGGAGTTCAAGTACCCCGGAGTCTTGTTCACGAGTGAGGGAAGAGTGGATGGTGAGATCGACAGGCGGATCGGTGTGGGGTCTTCAGTAATGCGGACGCTGTATCGATCCGTTGTGGTGAACAAGGAGCTGAGCCGGAAGGCAAAGCTCTCAATTTACCCGTCGATCTACGTTCCCATCCTCACCTATGGTCATGAGCTTTGGGTTATGACCGAAAGGACAAGATCACGGGTACAAGCGACCGAAATGATTTTCCTCTGCCGGGTGGCGGGTCTCTCCCTTAGAGATAGGGTGAGAAGCTCTGTCATCCGGGAGGAACTCAAAGTAAAGCCACTGCTCCTTCACATGGAGAGGAGCCAGATGAGGTGGTTCGGGCATCTGGTCAGGATGCCACCCGAACGCCTCCCTAGGGAGGTGTTTAGGGCACGTCCGACCGGTAGGAGGCCACGGGGAAGACCCAGGACACGTTGGGAAGACTATGTCTCCCGGCTGGCCTGGGAACGCCTCAGGATCCCCTGGGAAGAGCTGGACGAAGTGACTGGGGAGAGGAAAGTCTAGGCTTCCCTGCTTAGGCTGCTGCCCCCGCGACCCGACCTCGGATAAGCGGAAGAAGATGGATGGATGGATTTGTATGTATATGTATATACATATATACAGTATATGTATATGTGTGTATGTATGTATGTATGTATTTATGTATGTATGTATATATATGTATGTATATGTGTATGTATGTATATGTGTATGTATGTATATGTGTATGTATGTATGTATGTATGTATGTATATGTGTATGTATGTATGTATGTATGTATATATATATGTATGTATATATTTACATACATATATTTACATATATATATATATATATATATATATATATATATATATATATATATGTATATATATACAGTATATATATATATATATATATATATATATATATATATATATATATATATATATATATATATATATATATATATGTATGTATATATATATATATATGTAAATATATGTATGTAAATATATACATACATATATATATACATACATACATACATACATGCACATATACATACATACATACATACATACATACACATATACATACATACACATATTGGGTTTTCCTCTGTGTTTGTGTTTAATTCCCTGTCAGCACTCTTATTTTGGTCCTATTTCCTGCATGTCTCCCTGAGCGCTCGATTCCCTCACCTGTTCCTGATTGGCAGCCTGGCACACCTGGTTGCAGTTGCCCATCAGGCTACTATTTATGCCTGCCTCGCCCTCCAGTCAGGGCTCGATCATTGTATCCTGTTGCCGGTTTCCTGTCTCCTGGTTCCTGGTTCCTGTTTTCCCTGCATTTTGACATTAAAGTCATGTTGTCCTCTCTGCATCGTGGGGTTCAAAATCGACAGCAGTCTTTGACAATATCATCCCTGCGCTAACTCCACAAACCATACAAACGGAGGTAGAAACTGTTCAAGAGTGTTGAGTTACTTGTTATGAGGAAAATGAGAATGCCAAAGTGGAAGACATATAACTAGGGATGATGTTTGATAAGAAATTATCGAGTTTGAGCCCATTATCGAATCCTCTTATCGAACCGATTCCTTATCGATTCTCTTATCGAACCCAGAAAAAAATAAAATTAAATAAATAAATAAATCTTGACTGTTACCCCCTTAAAAAAAAAAATTAAAAAATATTGACTGTTGTTACCCAAAGTATATTAAGTGGGATTTTTCAGAAAAACAAATATATACAGTGACACAAAAACAACCTGTCTCTGTGATCACTATAGGTGTATAAATAATAATATAGTGTTAAATAAAATCAGTCCCTTGGGCACAAAACTGTAAATAATACAGCTCTCCAAAAAGTGCACTTCTGCTGCTATTGGAACATACTAACTACACACACAGGCAGACAGCTAACAAACAATCCAAGACGTCTAATAAAGTTCCAAAGCAGATTAATCCATTTAGGCTCTTTATTGTTGTTGATCTTGCTTTGTCTTTTCCTATCTTTACTTTTGTCTTGCACTGGACTGTTTTTTTTTGTTTTTTTTTAACTCAAATACACACAATGACAAATGTATAAGCTATGTGATGCAATTAACATACTGAAATGTAATACACAATATGTAAATATTAGCTTCACACAAATATATTGTACTATCATCAAACAAATACTTCTGAGTGTTGGAACTATTTCGATGGTGGAAATACACGACTGGCAGCCATTTTAAGTCCTTAAAACATCCATTGAAACAGTGCACAAAAATCGTTTTTCAATAAACATCTTACTATTAAATTTAACCACTTTCCACCTTAATATTGAGTTACATAAACAAGTTAAACAGTTTACTTACAGACTTATCTTTTCCACGGCTTGTAAGAGCTAACACAACTTGTCTACTTCTCAAGTGTCTCATGAACCGACGTCGCCAACCCGGAAGTGCCCAAACTAATGACGCGTAGTATTTTCATATCGCCACAAGGTGTCAGTAAGAGTCTACAATCAAATGGGCATACCATTGCCCATTTGGGATTCGTTCCCAGGGATTCGAATAAAGAACCAACTCTTTTTCTTTACTATAGTGGTCTCGATAACAGGAACCGGTTCTCAAAAAGGGATTCGAGTCCATGGAATCGGTTCTTTTCTAATCGAACAACCGGGAGAATCGGTTTCGAACATCATCCCTACATATAACGGCAGGTTTTACATTCCGTTTGGGTCGAGGGGGAGGAGCCACGGCCCAGCTTTACTGTGCGCCTCTTGCTGGGCCCGGTTTGCTTGCCTAACAGAATAGCTGTTGCGACATCCAGTGGACACATTTGGAACAGCAGTTTATTTCATTCAAAATTTGCAGGCCCTTCTTTTAGTTGGCGGACTTATCTGACGTACGTTTGACAGCCCTGGCTCATAAGTTGAGGTTCCACAGTATTAATTCTGCAAAGCTTATCATCAGCATGCTACCCTACTGATGTATAGTTTTCAGTCACGCCGGCAAACCTCCTGCTTCTGTAACTCCGCAATCTCTTATTAAGCATTTCTTGCATTGATCGTCCTCGAAAAAAAAATCTTTAGATGTTGCTGAGATTTACAATCCATATTCCAAGACAAATTGCTATTCAATACAGCACTTGCCATTATAAATTGAAACCTTTATGGAGTTTTTTAACAAAAATGACTTACTACAGCTAAAAAAAAGAAGATCAACTCATCATTATCATTTGTGGTTGATACGGCATCGCATCATGGGGCAGGAGGTGTGAGCCGCCCAGGGAAATGGTGTTCATTAAAGACAGAAATAGTAAGTAAAAGTAGTTTTACATCCTGTTGCCGTGACAATAACCTCACACCGGTTGAAACTGAAATTATACGAGACCGGCGAAATAATGTGGGGAGAGTTGTATTTGTAGGCAAATAAATTCGGCATGTATATGATGGCAATACAAATGTTTAGGGAGGAAAAAAAGTCAGCATAAAAATAGAAAATAATTATTGTGGATCATCGTTATTCACAAGAATGTAGAAAGAAAAAAAAAAAGTTTTTCAATAATAGGACAAAAACATTTTTAATTCAACAAGATTTAAGTTAAAATTGAAATGTACGACAGAAATTGTGTAATATTAGAATATGAAATCATTTAATGGCAATTGAGTTTTCGCTGGTAGTAAAATTTGGACCAAATGTTGTCATATTACGATTAAAACATACAGTAATTATAGGAGATGAAGTGTTACTGTTATGAGAATATAAGAATTATAAGGAAAAAATCATAATGAATAGATACAATTTTAATATTACTGTGTAAATTTTGTATTAAGTAAATAAAAATTTTTAAAAAATAGAATGGTGATATTACAAAAACAGTGTACATATATTAACCGGACTAATATGATGATCAATGAGAGGTTGAAAAAAATGAATATTATTATTACAAGAAACATATAATAACACATTATAAAAAAAAAGATAACAGAAATAATAAAGTTGTAGTATTACATCAAATAAACTTTTTTACATCAGTTGTATATCAATATTCCTTGGAAAAAGTCCAAATGAAATTTTAATATTGCAATCAAAATGTTATAATTTTAGGAAAATACAAAACTTAACATCAATAGTATAGTATGAAAAAATAACAAAAATGGTCATTTTTACAAGACAAAATGTCTAATATTGTTATGAGAGAAAAAAGTTTAACATAATGAGGAAAAAGTCAATGTTAAAAGTAATAACATTTTCCGAGTATAAAATAGTATTCCATAGTTAAAATGATCCATTTAATTAAATGAAAGAAATGTGATGTTTTAATTCATGAAAAAGGTTTTAAGTTTAGAGGAGTTAGGTAGCGTATTTTTCGGACTGTAAGGCGCACGTAAAATCCTTTCATTTTCTCAAAGCTCGACAGTGCGCCTTGTAACCCGGTGCGCCTAATGTACGGAATACATCTGGTTGTGCTTACCGACCTCAAAGCTATTTTATTTGGTACATGGTGAAATTTTGACCAGTAGATGGCAGTCACACATAAGAGATACGTGTAGACTGCAATATGACGGCAGTCACACATAAGAGATATGTGTAGACTGCAATATGACTGGAGTAAACAACACCAACATTGTATATGTTCCTTTGGAAATATAGAACATTACACACGGCGCTCAAAAATCTATCAAAATGTTTCAGTAGGACTTTGGTAAGCTATGAAGCCACACCGCTTGATGGATTGTACTGTGCTTCAACATAGGAGTATTATTATGGTGTTTGTATAAGGTAAGACATATTATCTGCTGTTTTGTTTCGCAATATTATGCAAAAGCAACTTTTTTTACCTTCTGGTACCTGCTGATCTCTATTTGGGATCTGCATAAGTCTTAAAAATGTGCCCGCGTCCGCCTTTGTAGTCCGTGCCGACACCGTAGTGGATAAGCTTCTTCTTTGTCTCTATCTTCTTGTTATGTGACATTCATCCTCCACTGTTGCCATTTCTAATATAAAGTAGTGTAAAGTTCTTACTTATATCTGTCAGTAAACTCACCATGAAAGCACTAAAACATACCGGTGTAGTGACTTTACATTATTCACCCAAGGAACATTAGTTATTAGAGCGTTCCGGTCACGGGACACATTTCGGGCGTTGTTGTTGCACTAGTGAGCCACGGATGAGGAGATGCTGCTCCGTCATTGATTGAAGTAAAGTGTGAATGTCATTAAAACAGTTAGCGCCATCTTTTGACACTTCTTCCACTCCCGTCCTTGCACGCTACACCGCTACAACAAAAATGACGGGGGGAGAAGACGCTGTCCAAGTGGAGGCACGTAAATAAGAGCGCCCACAGAACGGTGCATCCTGAAGAGACTGTCAGAAAGTGAGTTGAAGATGATGAGTAAAACATCATCTATGCAACATTTGGAGCAAATAACCAGCATTTATTGTTATGTAGACCAGTGGTCCCCAACCTTTTTGTAGCTGCGGACCGGTCAACGCTTGAAAATTTGTCCCACGGACCGGTGGGGGGGTATTTATTTATTTATTTATTTATTTATTTATTTTTTTATTTTTTTTTTTACATAAATAAATACAATCATGTGTGCTTACGGACTGTATCCCTGCAGGCTATATTGATCTATATTGATATAGAATGTATATATTATAAAAAAATAAAATAAAATAAAATAAAAAATAAAATAAAATAAAAAAGGAAAAAAATAAAATAAAAAAAATAAAAAAAGAATGTATATATTGTTTTTTATGTTGATTTCATAAAAAAAAAAAATAATGATAATTTTTTTTTTTTTTTTTTTTTTTTTTAATTCTTGTGCGGCCCGGTACCAATCGGACCACTGATGTAGACCACAAGGAAGTCTTTTACATTTAGAAAATAATCATAATATAACTTCTTTAATGCGCCTTTTGTACGAAAATAAACCTGAATAGACTTGCTCATTGGCAGTGCGCCCTATGGTCCAGAAATTACGGTAATATTTCGGTGATGTTGCCTGGCTAAGGATGTCTAAAAGGTGACATTTTGAGCGGCAGTAACACGGCATGACATCACCAGGCGGGATGTGTGAGCCATGCAGGGAAAATGGTGTTCATTAAAGACAGAAATAGTAAGTAAAAAAGCAGTTGTACACGCTGACGTGCTGCGAGCGACACAACACAAGGTTATCTTCAGAGACTGCATTTGTAGTTTTTCTGCGTAATGAGTTTGTCTTACTTGCAGAGCACACCACTGCGGTGGCAGCCGGGGATGATTCAGTGCTCATCTGCTCCCCCGTGAATAGACTGTTTAATCCTTCAGGTACTTGCTGTTTGTTGACACTTAAGCGTTGTTAATGAGTGCTTGCAGAGGAAGAGGCGGCTGCTGCTGCTGCACAGGAAAGTAGGAAGGCCTCCGTATGATGCCGTGTTATACGCTTGCTTGCCAAATGCACATGTAGTCCTGGTCGGTGTCAAGTGTGCTGATGCACACACCTCACAAGCCAGCTCAGGCAAGGGTCCAAGAGAGCAGTTTCACGTGGCGAGGGCTCGTTGGCCGCTTGGCCCCCCCTGCAGGCAGTGTGGCTCGCCTTGTATCGCATCATTGGGTTTTTTCATTGGTCCAATTGGTCAACAGCTACACAAAACAGTGCATATCTTTAAAGGCCTACTGGAATGACATTTTTTTTTTATTTAAACGGGGATAGCAGATCCATTCTATGTGTCATACTTGATCATTTCGCGATATTGCCATATTTTTGCTGAAAGGATTTAGTAGAGAACATCGACGATAAAGTTTGCAACTTTTGGTCGCTGATTAAAAAAAAAGCCTTGCCTGTACCGGAAGTAGCGTGACGTCGCAGGTTGAAAGGCTCCTCACATTTCCCCATTGTTTACACCAGCAGCGAGAGCGATTCGGACCGAGAAAGCGACGATTACCCCATTAATTTGAGCCAGGATGAAAGATTCGTGGATGAGGAACGTGAGAGTGAAGGACTAGAGTGCAGTGCAGGACGCATCTTTTTTCGCTCTGACCTTAACTTAGGTACAAGCTGGCTCATTGGATTTCACACTTTCTCATTTTTCTATTGTGGATCACGGATTTGTATTTTAAACCACCTCGGGTACTATATCCTCTTTAACCTATTTAAAACATGTCATCAAAATTCTAAAATTAATCTTAATCAGGAAAAATTACTAATGATGTTCCATAAATTATTTTTTAAATTTTTTCAAAAAGATTCGAATTAGCTAGTTTTTCTCTCCTTTTTGCCAGTTGAATTGTAATTTTTAAAGAGTCGAAATTGAAGATAAACTGTTTCAAAATTTAATTGTCATTTTTTTTCGTGTTTTCTCCTCTTTTAAACCGTTCAATTAAGTGTAAATATCATTAATTATTAATAATAACATAGAGTTAAAGGTAAATTGAGCAAATTGGCTATTTCTGGCAATGTATTTAAGTGTGTATCAAACTGGTAGCCCTTCGCATTAATCAGTACCCAAAAAGTAGCTCTTGGTTTCAAAAAGGTTGGTGACCCCTGCTGTAGAGAACGCAAAATGGACATTCACAGTGACTTCCATCTCCACGACAATACATCGGTGAAGCACTTTAGCTACGGAGCTAACGTGATAGCATCGTGCTTAACTGCAGATAGAAACAAAAGAAATAAACCCCTGACTGGAAGGATAGACAGAAGATCAAGATTAAACCATGGACATGTAACTACACGGTTAATGCTTTCCAGCCTGGCGAAGCCTAACAATGCTGTTGCTAACAACGCCATTGAAGCTAACTTAGCTACGGGACCTCACGGAGCTATGCTAAAAACAATAGCTATCCACCTACGCCAGCCAGCCCTCATCTGCTCATCAACACCCGTGCTCACCTGCGTTCCAGCGATCGACGGAGCGACAAAGGACTTCATCCGATCATCAATGCGGTCGGCGGCTAGCGTCGGATAGCACGTCTGCTATCCAAGTCAAAGTCCTACTGGTTGTGTTGCTGCAGCGAACCGCTAATACACCGATCCCACCTACAGCTTTCTTCTTTGCAGTCTTCATTGTTCATTAAACAAATTGCAAAAGATTCACCAACACAGATGTCCAGAATACTGTGGAATTTTGCGATGAAAACAGAGCTTTTTTGTATTGGATTCAATGGTGTCCGAATACTTCCGGTTCAACCATTGACGTCACGCGCATACGTCATCATACATAGACGTTTTCAACCGGAAGTTTAGCGGGAAATTTAAATTGTCACTTTATAAGTTAACCCGGCCGTATTGGCATGTGTTGCAATTAGGGATGTCCGATAATGGCTTTTTGCCGATATCCGATATTCCGATATGGTCCAACTCTTTAATTACCGATACCGTTATCAACCGATACCGATATCAACCGATATATACAGTCGTGGAATTAACACATTATTATGTCTAATTTGGACAACCAGGTATGGTGAAGATAAGGTACTTTTTTTTAAAAATTATAAAATAAAATAAGATAAATAAATTAAAAACATGTTCTTGAATAAAAAAGAAAGTAAAACAATATAAAAACAGTTACATATAAACTAGTAATTAATGAAAATGAGTAACATTAACTGTTAAAGGTTAGTACTATTAGTGGAGCAGCAGCACGCACAATCATGTGTGCTTACGGACTGTATCCCTTGCAGACTGTATTGATATACATTGATATATAATGTAGGAACCAGAATATTAATAACAGAAAGAAACAACCCTTTTGTGTGAATGAGGAGGGAGTTTTTTTGGGTTGGTGCACTAATTGTAAGTGTATCTTGTGTTTTTTATGTTGATTTAATTTTAAAAAATAAAAAAAATAAAAAATGATACCGATAATAAAAAAAACGATACCGATAATTTCCGATATTACATTTTAACGCATTTATCGGCCGACACTTATCATTACACCATGCAACAAATACAATAGCTTCGAGGTCAGTAAGCACAACCAGAATTATTCCGTACATTAGGCGCACCGGGTTATAAGGCGCACTGTCGATTTTTGAGGAAATGAAATAATTTTAAGTGCGCCTTATAGTCCGAAAAATACGGTACATGCATTTTTTTTTTTTTTAGACGGTCCCGTAAAAAAACGTCCTCTAATAACTAAAGTTCTGTCATCTGTGGTCTGGATTATGTTTTTTTTAGTTTTTTTGTTAGTTTTGGACTCTTTTAGTTCCTATTTGCGCTCCCTTGTTTGTTTAGTTACCATGGCGACTTATTAGTTTCACCTGCCTCTGGTGTTCGGGACACGCTCCTGCTCTAATCAAGAAGACCATTATTTAAGCCAGTCGGTCGTCCTGGCGTCATTGCTTAGTTCCTGCTGCGCGTTCCATGTCTGATTCCACAGTTATGCTAGTTGCTCCATTCCATAGTTTGGTTTGTTGTTTTCATGTCTATAGTTTCATGTTTCATGTCCTAAGTTTTTTGCCTTAGCTTCCGCGTGCGATAGGCACGCTTGCCTTCGGGTTGTTTTCTGTTTTTTTGTACCTCGTTGAGTGTTAGTTGAATAATTAAATATGTTCCTACCTTCACGCCTTGTCCGGAATAGTCCGATTGCTTCCCGGGAGAACAAACCTCGCAGTAAGCTGCGACCCCCCCGTCATGACAAGTTCCTTGGGTGAATAATGTAAACTCACTACACCAGTTTGTTTTAGTGCTTTCATGGTGAGTTTACTGACAGATATAAGTAAGAACTTGACAGTACTTTATATTAGAAATGGCAACAGCGGAGGATGAATGTCACATAACAGAAAAGATAGAAAAAAAGAAGAAACTTACCAACTACGGCTTTGGCACAGACTACAGTGGCGGACGAGCGCAAATGTTCAGGACTTACGCAGATCTCTGACAAAAACTGACATTAAGTAACATAGTCAAACCTGCTAGAAGCTAACCAGATCAGTCAAGGCGGTCATGAAAGAAACGGCTTTCAGAACCTTCTCTACTACTTCCAATAATGGCACCGTCAATGGTAATGACATTCTCCTTTTATCAACTGAATATGCTGATGACTCAACTCCTAGCATGTGTTGAGTCTCCTGTAGACGTTCACTGCCAATAAACATACGTAGGTGGAATGAAATAGTCTGAAAGACACAGTATGTGTTGATGGGTGGGAGAAAAATTGGACATTTTGAATTCATGTAATGCCTGACGTCGTTTAAATGTCTACATCAGTAGACTACAATACAACTAAATTGTTCCAGGGTCACTTTTTCAAAAATCGAAGGGCTTATTTTGTATTATTCGGAGAACCGGCGTCATCCCCAGTAGACATTTGATTTTGCTCGATTTATTTGCCCTACTGTTTTCAAGGACTTTCTGCAAAAATGTGAGTCTCTCTAAAGTTTTTTGACCGGAACTAGAAAATGGATGGATGGTACTTTTTCGTCACTTATTGTTGGTCTTTGGTACTGTAGTGGATTGTCCGAAGCTTAAACAGGCAACAAAAGTAGTTTAGTACAACACATTTATTTACCCATTATCAGAAGTGCAGGTTGAATTGAGTTGGCCGTGCAGACAGACCACATGTCACTCCGGAGCCAACAAGACACACACAAGCCAAAATCACTCTCGAGTTCCGGTCTTCTGCCATTTTTTATATGTCTTTTGTGCGTCATCGTTCCTTATCGAGTGCGTCAATGTCTTTTATCTTTTCCCTATCTGTTCCATAACAACTCGAATCCTTTAGACAGTCAACACATTCTGTAGACAGGTTGGCACGACTTAACATTCACTTTTGTCCCACTGGCACAGAATAGGAAAGAAATCAAATGAGCGTACATTCCCATTAGACATGCAATATAGGTCAAAGGTCAGAAATTCTACTACAGTACACTAATGTGTATATTTTAGGCCATTGGTTCTTTGTTTTATTTTTGCCAAAATATATATGTATCTATTTTTATATTGCTGTTTTATCTTTGGTATGAACATTATTACGTAAACTTAAAGTTATTGGGGTTTTTTTTTGTTCTTTGTTGTTGCTATTTTTGTATTACAACATGTTATTATTTGATCATGTTGTACTTTGTAATCTTTTGTTTTGTGATTGTGTGATGTTTTTTGCCCGGACCCCAGGAAGAATAGTCTCCACTGTGCTGTAGACTAATGGGGATCCTTAATAAACTAAACTAAACTAAACTAAACTCGCCAGTTGAATAGTCCACTTGATGAAAAAGAGAGGACCTAAAATAGAACCATGAGGAACACCACTAGTATAACTAAAGAAGTTGAACAAATCACTACGGACAGCATCAGAAGTAAACAAACTACACTGTATAAAAAAAATTAAAAAAATCACAGTAAAAATTGTGAAATAGCAACAATAAAACGTAGTTAAATCAAAAATAGTTGATCACGGTGGTAAATACGGTGGATTCTTGCAAATCAAAAAACAGTAGATGGTTATAATACGTAGAAAACACATCTATATAACTTTACTGGGAAATAAAAATAAAAAAAGTACAATACTCTAATGTCACAAGCATGCAAATCCTCTAAATTTTACAGTATTATTCAGTCTAAATTAAATATTTTGGAGATTGTTCATTTAAATTTACAGCATACGTTAATTGTTTCAGGGGTTTGTGCTACAGGATTAGGCTGGTTAACTTTTGGCTAACAACATGTTTTCTTGCGTTTTTGTGGCAAGTGGTTTCAGACATTGACTTTAGACTACACTAGACTTCCTTTTTATTGTCATTCAAATTTGAACTTTACAGTACAGATAAGAACGAAATTTTGTTACATCAGCTCATGCTAGTGCAGAATAAAAAAAAGCAATAAGGTGCATATTGTTGCGATGACCAGCTCTTCCTCCCAGGGATTTTAAGTTGCTGGTCACTCCCAAGTTCTTTTTAATGGCACATAAGCTGGAGTTTAAATTGATCACCAGGCAGTAGTTGGTATTTTGTGGTTTATTCTCAAAGCTTTGACAATAATGAGACCAGCTTTGCATAACCCACCCGGATGCGTGGCTCTACCCGGTCTGCCTCTGCAACCCCCCCCCCCCCCCCCTGTTCTCTCCTACCTCGTTGTTTTGTCTACCCTTTGCATTCCAGAGCTTCAAGGCCTACACACAGTCAAACTTTTACTTTGCAGACTGAATTGGAAAAACACTAGCTGTTTTGTAGTATGACTATGGAAGTAAAGAAGTAACACTTAAATATGGATATACTGTATGTAAAAAATCTGGTTCCGTCAATTTATATATAAATAAATAGGTTACTGTACAGATAAATATACTGCACTTTTTCATATGCATCCACGTTTATGGATATATGTTATATTGTCTTTTTTATTCCAGCGAGTTAATCCATTTTGGGGGCAGTTGAGGGGTTATGTCTATGTGTTTAATTGCAAACTGCATCTAAATGTGTGTTTAAGTGTGTTGGAACTGGTGGCAGGCAGCTTTTTAACAGGTACGGAGCATTTAAGGATCATTTTTAATAACTCACTTGAAGGAACATGTTGCGGAAGGCCATGTTGTGAGTTGCCCAGTGAAAGGTTGTACAAACACTTTCAAGGTAAAATCCTCATGTCCCGTAAACACAGGCATTTTGCAGACACTAGTATTATTGACAAGGCAGCACTGTGGAGCAGTGGTTAACGTTTGTGCCTCACAGTGAGAAGGTTCTGGGTTCGATTCCCGGGTTAAGGGTCTTTCTGTGTGGCGTTTGATTGTTCTCCCTGTGAATGTATACCTATGTGTATATATCTATTTGTATGCATAGATAGATGGATATACCGGCCCCCAGACACATTTTTTCTCTAAATTTGGCCCCCCGAGTCAAAATAATTGCCCAAGCCTGTGCTACACCCTGCACAGAACACATCTAGACAACAACTATTCACATCTAGGATCTGCACTCAACCAAACATGGTTTTGGACTGTGCGAGGAAACCGGAGTGAACCCTAAACATGACTATGTAAAAAAAAACATCATTCCTGTTGCACTTATTAGAGCAATTAATGATACGAAACTTAAGGCAAATAAGTCATTAATTTCCTCTAAACACCAGGTAATGATTTATTTCCGTGGTAATGAATGATCACCCTGACCACTGACATTAATGGCCACTGACTACCGCAGTTTGGATGAGAAATTGCAGAAAATGTGTCTCGCTACAGGAAGGAGTATTCCCAGCTCTTTGGTTTTATCGAGCGGTGGGAAGAACATAAATCTCCCGCACCATTTACTTAAAGCAGAACAACTGAGATAGACAGTTTTTGAGGCATCGCTGGGAAAAAAGTAGTGTAAAAGTATATGGCAGAGTTGTAATATCATCACGTATGTTATATATATATATATATATATATACAGTTTATAAATCACAGCCCACAGCTGTATTATGTACTACACTTAATCGGATTAAAGCTGTCCTGGTATCACACAGCTATTAACCTCACATCTATGTTCCCCCCAATAACGCAGACTTCAGCAAAGACAAGGCATTGATGCACTATTTCCAATTATTGTGATTTTAATGAGAATTTGTGCCCATAAGATCCTCTCATTTATAATCTGAGAGAGTTGGCCAGCACTCAATCGGACTCGGTAACCCGTCTTGAGTAGATAAGTTTGATTTAACGTCTCAGACAAAAGCACTTCTGCTGGAGTGTTGTCCAGGATTTAAATAGTGAGAAAACCCTTTCAGGTGTACCAAGATTCATCCATCCATTTTTATACCCTTTGTCATTTGGCTGGAACCTAGCCCAGCTGACTTGGGGGCGAGAGGCCTGGGCGGTTTACCAGAAGGAATGCAACGGTTCTACGGAATTGTCGACAGGAATCGACGATAAAATTGGTTCTGGACAAATTCATTAGTCGATAAAAGCAGTGAAGATGTCAGGTTGTGTAAATGGTAAATAAAAACAGAATACCACCAATCCTTTTCAACTTATATTCAATTGAATAGACTGCAAAGACAAGATATTTCACGTTCGAACTGGTAAACGTTGTTATTTTTTGCAAATAATAACTCATTTGGAATTTGATGCCTGCAACATGTTTCAAAAAAAAGCTGGCACAAGCGGCCAAAAAGACTGAGAAAGTTGAGGAATGCTCGTTAAACACTCGCCCACAGGTGAACAGGCTAATTGGGAACAGGTGGGTGCCATGATTGGGTAGAAATGCTCAGTCGTTCACAAACAAGGACGGGGCGAGGGTCACCACTTTGTCAACAAATGCCTGAGCAAATTGTTTTAAGAACAACAGTTCTCAACCAGCTATTGCAAGGAATTTAGGGATTTCACCATCTACGGTTCAGAGAATCTGGAGAAATCACTGCACGTAAACGTGTGTAAAGGACATCACCGCATGGGCTCAGGAACACTTGAGAAAACCACTGTCAGTAACTACAGTTGGTTGCTACATCTGTAAGTGCAAGTTAAAACTCTACTATACAAAGCCAAAGACATTTATCAACAACGCCCAGTGGTAAAAAAAAATTCCCTGTGCCAACTTTTTTGCAATGTGTTGCTGCCATTAAATTCTAAGTTAATGATTATTTGCAGTTCGAACATTAAATATCTTGTCTTTGCAGTCTATTCAATTGAATATAGGTTGAAAAGGATTCGCAAATCATTGTATTCTCTTTTTATTTACCATTTACACAACGTGACAACTTCACTGCTTTTGGGTTTTGTAGTTTGGAAGAGAAAAATGGCAGTGGCCCCTGCCAAAACACTGAGGGTGAGAACATGAAGAGTATGGGAACATCTCACCCTAAACATGTCAAAGTGGAACATTTCAAGCCAAACGGAGATTAATTGTGTCTTTTCTGACTCATAAATGTTGTTACAAATGTGTGTACTAGTGTTAAACAATGCCAAAGTTTATTTTCGATTCCAAGACATATATTTAAACAGTGTACATTTTCAAAAGAGAAAATATGATACTTTTTTTTCCCAACGCTTTGAACACCGCGGCTTATAAAACTGCTCATTTATGCATTTTTCGTCAATAACGGCCATCGTGTTTTGTATTCAACAAACCGTTTTCATACAATACCGACATAGGCACTGAAAAATGTGAGTTATCGTTTGTGCTATGGCGCTAAATTTGGAACGAGTTTGCTCTCTGCAGGTGCTGCGGGTTGAAAACCAACTTCCCATTTCCGTGCCTTGAACACGAAGCATAACAGTCCATAGCGTTTCTGCTCGAAATGATTATTTATTCATCACTCCGAGCAACGTTTGTAAGTTTTACAATATAACTAAAACAATTCATGCTTACTCAACCGTCCCATGTGTGATGTCTGCAGGAGTGTTTTCATGCATATTTGTACGTGCTATCGTAATGTAATCAAGTTAGCATCGTTAGCATTAGCGAATGTGCTAACACGACTACAAGTGTCTGTGTTAGTATTACTAACTTACAATGGCATTATTTCTGTCCAAATGTCACCGGGGAGTTACTAAGTCTGTTTAGCTGATTGGAGAGCTAGCTTTCGCAGCTAGCGGGTCCATGACCATGACTTTTGTTTTGTTTGATTGTTCGTTTTACTGCCGTGTTACAGGCACCGTAAGGTATGTAAATAAACTGTCATGATCTGTGCTCTGGATCATGTTTTTTCTTATTTTCTGTTAGTTTAAGACTCCAAATAGTTCCTGTTTTTGTGCATCCTTGTTTGTTTTAGTTTCCATGGCGACTGATTAGTTTCACCTGCCTCATGTGTTGGGGACACACACCTGCTCTAATCAGAGACTATTATTTAAGCCTGTCTTTGCCAGTTAGTCATCCTGGCGTCATTGCTTGTGTCATGCGATTGTTTGCTTCATGCCTTGCCAAGTAAGTTTTGTTTGTTCATGCCACAGTTAGCGAGTTTTTGCCCTGTCCATAGTCCATGCTAAGTGTTAGCTTTTGTTTCCTGCGCTAAGTTGTGCCTTCGCCTTGTGCACCTTTTTGTTTGTACCTTTTTGAGAGTCAAGATTAAATCATGTTCCTACCTTCAAGTCCTGTCCGGAATAGTCCGTTTGCGTCCTGGGAGAACAAACCTCGCAGTAAGCTGCGCAAACCCCCCCACCCCCGTTATGATATAAACCAGGGGTCACCAACCTTTTTGAAACCAAGAGCTACTTCTTGGGTACTGATTAATGCGAAGGGCTACCAGTTTGATACACACTTAAATAAATTGCCAGATAGCCAATTTGCTCAATGTACCTTTAACTCTATGTTATTATTAATAATTAATGATATTTACACTTAATTGAATGGTTTAAAAGAGGAGAAAACACAAAAAAATGACAATTACATTTTGAAACATAGTCTATCTTCAATTTCGACTCTTTAAAATTCAAAATTCAACCGAAAAAAAGAAGAGAAAAACTAGCTAATTCGAATCTTTTTGAAAAAATTAAAAAAAATAATTTATGGAACATCATTAGTAATTTTTCCTGATTAAGATTCATTTTAGAATTTTGATGACATGTTTTAAATAGGTTAAAATCCAATCTGCACTTTGTTAGAATATATAACAAATTGGACCAAGCTATATTTCTAACAAAGACAAATCATTATTTCTTCGAGATTTTACAGAACAAAATTTTTTCAAAGAAATTCAAAAGACTTTGAAATAAGATTTAAATTTGATTCTACAGATTTGCTAGATTTGCCAGAATATTTTTTTTTGAATTTTAATCATAATAAGTTTGAAGAAATATTTCACAAATATTCTTCGTCGAAAAAACAGAAGCTAAAATGAAGAATTAAATTAAAATGTATTTATTATTCTTTACAATAAAAAATAAATGTACTTGAAAATTGGTTTAAATTGTCAGGAAAGAAGAGGAAGGAATTTAAAAGGTAAAAAGGTATATGTGTTTAAAAATCCTAAAATCATTTTTAAGGTTGTATTTTGTCTCTAAAATTGTCTTTCTGAAAGTTATGAGAAGCAAAGTAAAAAAATAATGAATGTATTTAAACAAGTGAAGACCAAGTCTTTAAAATATTTTCTTGGATTTTCAAATTCTATTTGAGTTTTGTCTCTCTTAGAATTAAAAATGTCGAGCAAAGCGAGACCAGCTTGCTAGTAAATAAATACAATTTAAAAAAATAGAGGCAGCTCACTGGTAAGTGCTGCTATTTTTAGAACAGGCCAGCGGGCTACTCACCTGGTCCTTACGGGCTACCTGGTGCCCGCGGGCACCACGTTGGTGACCCCTGATATAAACATTCACAAATTATTTTGGGAATGTATATATCTCTGGTTCATAGTCCAGAAAATATTACTTTCTTATAAAAATGTGTTGGGTGCAACTTAAATACCAGTCTACCGGTACCAGTACCAAAATGTATTTCGATACTTTGCTCTGCTTTTCAAAATAAAGGGGACCTCAAAAAATGTCATTATTGGCTTTTATTTTAACAAAACATCTTAGGGTACATGAAACATATGTTTATTATTGCAATTTAGTCCTTAAATACAATGTTGAACATACTAGACAACTTGTCTTTTAGTAGTAAGTAAACAAACAAAGACTCCTAATTAGTCTGCTGACGTATGCAGTAACATATTGTGTCATCTATACACCTATTATTTTGTGCACATTATAAAGGACAAGCTGTAGAAATTGATTACCGTAATTTCCGGACTATAAGCCGCTACTTTTTCCCCTCGTTCTGGTCCCTGCGGCTTATACAAGGGTGCGGCTTATTTACGGCCTGTTCTTCTCCGACACCGACGAAGAGTATTTCGGTGGTTTTAGTACGCAGGAGGAAGACGATGACACAATGATTAAAGACTGACTTTTCATATACCGGTAGGCTGGTTATTTTGATAACGTACAGGCGAGCACTTTGTATTACTTTGCACCGTTGTATTATTTGTACTCTGCACGAATGCTGTTCGCCATGTCAAAGATGTGAAAGTTTGATTGAATGATTGAAAGATTTATTGTTAATAAATGGGACGCTTTGCGTTCCCAAACAGTCATCTCTGTCCCGACAATCCCCTCCGTGGTAGCAGGAACCCCTATATACTACGGTAATTACACATCAAAACCCTGCGGCTTATAGTCGGGTGCGGCTTATAGTCCGGAAATTACGGTATTAATCCACTTGTTCATTTACTGTTAATATCTGCTTATTTTCTGTTTCAACATGTTCTATCTACACTTCTGTTCAAATGTAATC
Source organism: Entelurus aequoreus (assembly GCF_033978785.1). NCBI lineage: Eukaryota > Metazoa > Chordata > Actinopteri > Syngnathiformes > Syngnathidae > Entelurus > Entelurus aequoreus. The sequence continues at coordinate 7,677,689 of NC_084731.1, forward strand.
ATCACTTATTCTTCTCTTCTTTGATACTTTACATTAGTTTTGGATGATACCACACATTTAGGTATCGAGCCGATACCAAGTAGTTGCAGGATCATACAATAAAATATAATACCTACTAAACCAATAATAATATGGTTAAAAAATACTGATGTAAAGGGTAGGTGTCGCCCTGTTTTCTGTTTTAACATGTTCTATCTACACTTCTGTTCAAATGTAATAATCACTTATTCTTCTCTTTTTTGATACTTTACATTGGTTTTGGATGATACCACACATTTAGGTATCGATCCGATACCAAATAGTTAATGGATCATACATTGGTCATACACAAAGTCCTCATGTGTCCAGATATAGTGTCAGAAAGGTGGTGGTCTTTTGGCTCACAACCTGTTCCGATCCCAGGCCGGGAACTAAAGATGACACGCCTGTCCTGGCTGGGTTCCACATAAATGTGACACAGCCCACCAAAGTCAGCGGGGGGGTCAGTCGGTGCCACAGGGGGTGCATTAGTGCCCAGACGTGCCTCCTCGGGGCAGTGGCAGGCTTTCACCACATGGACCACCTCCACTTGATTAGATTGGACTCTCTGGTTCCTAACTGCATTTGCCCGGTGCTGCATGTTTAAGAATAGAACCGCCCTGCTTTCCAAGCTCCTCATTTCCCAGCCACTCCTGCTCGGGGATGAACAAAGTTGACTTGACAGCAAGAAGCTGGAAAATGGAAAATGCTCCTTCTTTCCTCGTCGATTTCCTCTTTGTTATTCACACTTTCTTGATGTCTTAAAAGTGCTTCGGTCCGTTTCCTTCAATCTGTCAATCCCTCGGAAAACAAAAACAGAAAACATGTTTCTGTGTCTTTGTGCACTGCAAAAAGTGAAATCTAAGCGGGATGAAATATGTCAAATAAGGGTGATATTTGCTTATGTTCTGTCTGATAAGATCATTCTTCTCACTAAGCAGATTTTATTTGTTTTAAGTGTTTTGGTCCTAAATGATCTCAGCAAGATATTACAGCTTGTTGCTGAGATTTGATGAGCTACATTGAGTAAAACATGCTTGAAACTAGAATATCAACTGTTGCAAAGCTGTGTCATCAACACTCACAAGTATAAAACTACTTGTTTAAAGTCATCATTTCTTATTTCAAGCATGAAAAAAAAAATCATGACTTTGACACCATTTTTTTGTTGTTTCATGTTCATTTCGAATATGTACACAAAACAAAAACAAACAAATTTTGCAAAAAAGAAACAACAAAAAAGCCATTCAGGAATGAATAAAAAAAACAATAATAATAATAATAATAATAGTAATAATAAAAAGCAAAAAGAAACAAGAAATGAAAATAAACATGAATGTAAAGATATCCGAAAAGGAGTGAGGAGAAGTAAAATGTTGTCTCCCAATTAAAACGGATGGACTTTGCTGTTTTATTTTCAATGAAACAATAGAAAATATGTACTCATAAAGTAGTACAGTTGGCACAGTACAGTAAACTGACAGTTAATATTTAAACATTTAACATGTGACATCTCTAACAATTTTGAACAGAAATAGTTCATGCACATTCAGATGAATTCTTCAAAATTACAATTAAAAAATGTATATATATATATATATATATATATATATATATATATATATATATATATATATATATATATATATATATATATATATATATATATATATATATATATATATATATATACATATATATATATATATATATATATATATATATATATATATATATATATATATATATATATATATATATATATATATATTTTATTTTTTTTTATTAATTTATTTTTTTTATTTATTTATTTATTTTTTTTTTTTATTTATTTTTTTTCCTCACACACTAATTGACTGAAAGAGCACAAACTTGGCGTGATGATGTCATGTTATCGATGGAAAAATGCATTTTTAGACCATATGATTTGCCTAGGAGACCCCGAGAGTAACAAGCGGTTGCCTTGTTGCCTTTCCATTAAGAACAATAAATTAGTTTTTAGTATAAGTTTGATGGTTTCAAGAAATGTAATGCCGAGCGAATATCATTATGTCAAGATAATGGCACTAGCATTTACTTCATTTAACAATATTTTTCAATATATTGAGCAAAAAGGTCTCTTTTTTTTTTTTTCTACTAAGAAAAGTGCACTTGTTATTAGTGAGAATATACTTATTTTAAGCTATTTTGGGGTTCATGGAGGTTAGCTAATTTTACTTGTTTTGGAAAGTCTTGACAAGCCACATTTTCTTGTTCCATTGGCAGATAATTTTGCTAATTAAAAAAAAAATACCCCTAATTTTTGTAATTTTTTTTTCTTGTTTTTGAACACTGACTTTTTGCAGTGTGGGAGGGGGAAATGAAGGCCTGTGGAATGGGACTCGTATTTCACCCTGTCCATAATTGATGGAGGGAGCAGGTTTGGGAAGGGACATTGCACTAACATGGGGATGCTGGTCATGAACATCCCCTGTGAGGCCAGTGCAGAGGGGACAAATCCATGCTGACACACCTTTGTGTTTGCAACACAACACACCCGCTGCCTTCTTTACATCTTTAGACATTTGCAGCTCAGCTCCCCTCAAGAATCACCCGTATTATTCTGAATATTGATTTATGTTTCTACTTTCAAGCATGTTGGCGGATACTTAGCTTACAAACAGTCGTTCGGTCTCTCAATTTGACCTACTATGTGAAGTCTTCCTTTCAATCAATGCACTATTTCTCAAATAGTTTGTCTCTAAATAAGCATCCTACAGCCCATGGAAACGCCTTAATCGTCACGTCGCGACATTGCTGGTTTTACCAGCAGAGGAGCGTGTTCGGCAGTGCACACACACAGAGTACTTACAAGCAGACACAGTGTGTAGACAGAAAAGGGAGAATGGACGCATGCTGGCGTAAAAAGTGAAGCGGCTAACATCCATCCACAGTGTTTTAGATACTTCTAAAACACTAATCCTGGCCTCCATGGCGACAAATAAAGTATGTTTCTTACAAGTACCATTATCACTGGAGGACAAGGAATAGCTAAACATGCTTCACTACACACCGTAGGAGGATACAATAGCTCACCTGCGTCACAATGTAAACAAATGCCATGGGTGGATCTACACCTGACATCCACTGTGATGATACCAAGTACAGGAGCGTATCTAGTCGATACTACTATGATAACATCGATATTTTTTAGCATCACAAAATCTTTTTTCCTTTAAAAAAAATTCACATCATGTTTATAAACTCAATAAATATGTCCCTGGACACACAAGAACTTTGAATATGACTAATGTTTGATCCTGTAACTACTTGGTATCTGATCGATACCTAAATGTGTGGTATCATCCAAAACTAATGTAAAGTATCAATAAGAATAAGTGATTATTACATTTTAACAGAACATGTTAAAACAGAAAATAAGCAGATATTAACAGTAAATTAACAAGTAGATGAATAATCCATTTTTACAGTTTGTCCTTCATAATGTGTACAAAATAATAGGTGTATAAATGACACAATATGTTACTGCATACGTCAGCAGACTAATTAGGAGTCTTTGTTTGTTTACTTACTACTAAAAGACAAGTTGTCTAGTATGTTCACTATTTTATTTAAGGACTAAATGACAATAATAAACATATGTTTCATGTACACTAAGATTTTTAGTTTTTTGTGAGTTTACTGACAGATATAAGTAAGAACTTTACACTACTTTATATTAGAAATGGCAACAGTGGAGGATGAATGTTACATAAGAAGATAGAGACTATGGGGTGGTTCCAAAGGAATTGGATGGGACATGGCTTGAAGGTAAATACATGATTTAATTTAACACTAACAAAAGGTGCAAACAAAAAGTGCGCACAAGGCGGAGACACAAACTTGACTAAGAAAGCAAAAACTAGCACTTGGGCAAAACTATGGACATGAAACAAAAACTTGCTAACTGTTACATGAATAAACAAAAACTTACTTGGAAAGCATGGAACTATGGCATGGATATCAGAGGTATCATCAGGTAACATGGGTAACAGAGGTAATGGAGGTAATGTCGCCAGACCGACTGCCTGGCAACTACAAGCTTAAATTAAAGCTGCAAGCAGCGATGGACGGGACTGACTTTGACGGCACATAAAATCCAAACCGTAGCAGTAATTAAAATTCTTTGGTCAACTTTTAATCAGAAGGGTTCAATCTCTCTCCTGTGCTAGTTTGAAGCCGACACAACAAACGCGTTCAGAGAAGATCATGTTTGAAAAAAGGTGACCGGTTTTTACAAAACTTTTGTTTTGAAGGGGGAATTGCAAACTTCCTGTTGATTTTTGCTGGGGGTTGTCAATATATGAAATGTAGGTCTAAGTGAGACCTACATAGAGGTTTTTGTTTCATGTCTCTAAGACATTCCTACTGGGAGTTACAGGCAGTTTTGTCTGAGTTTTCTTCCTAGGAGCACTTGTGTCTGTGTTTTCTTCCTAGGGGACGCTAGAGCGCAATTTAGAGTTTTGGGGTTGGGTTTTTTATTAGATCGCAATTTTTGCCAGTCCTGATGTGAGTGTCCAGTTTGGTGAGTTTTGAAGCATGTTAAGGGGGTCAAATTACAGCTCAAAGAGGCAAAGGTGACTATTTTTACTAAACTTTTGTTTTGAAGGGGGAATTGACAACTTCCTGTTGATTTTTGCTGAAAGATGTCAATGTATGAAATCTAGGTCTAAGTCAGACCTACATAGAGGTTTTTGTTTCATGTCCGGAAGTTACAGGCAGTTTTGTATGTGTTTTTCTTCCTAGGGGGCGCTAGAGCGCAATTTTGAATTATAAGGTTTGGTTTTTTGATTAGATCGCAATTTTTGCCAGTCCTGATGTGAGTGTCCAGTTTGGTGAGTTTTGAAGCATGTTAAGGGGGTCAAATTACGGCTCAAAGAGGCAAAGGTGACTATTTTTACTAAACTTTTGTTTTGAAGGGGGAATTGACAACTTCATGTTGATTTTTGCTGAAAGATGTCAATGTATGAACTCTAGGTCTAAGTCAGACCTACATAGAGGTTTTTGTTTGATGTCCGGAAGTTACAGGCAGTTTTGTCTGTGTTTTCTTCCTAGGGGGCGCTAGAGCGCAATTTTGAATTATAAGGTTTGGTTTTTTGATTAGATCGCAATTTTTGCCAGTCCTGATGTGAGTGTCCAGTTTGGTGAGTTTTGAAGCATGTTAAGGGGGTCAAATTACAGCTCAAAGAGGCGGCGGAATAATAATAATAATAAAGAATAAAACATTACAATAACAATAGGGTCCTCTGTCCCAAAGGGACATTGCGGTCCCTAATAATGTGTCATGGTTAGTGTCAGGTGCGTGAGTCCAAATGTGAAACAGGTGAAACTAATGGTCGTCATGGTGACAAAGCAAGGGAGCGAAAACAGGAACTAAAAGGAGTCCAAAAACCTAACAGAACATAGCCAAACAAAAACATGATCAAAAGACATGACACATTTAAAGTTTTGGTGTTGTTTACTTGCCATCGTATTTGCAGTCTGCACGTATCTCTTATGTATGACTGCCATCTACTGGTCACACTTATCATTATTATCATTAGATGAGTGGGACTGGTCCCCTGTGCTCGCGAGCAACCTGGTCGATGTCGCTTGGGATCGCTTCAAAACGGCGTTCCTAAAGATACTAAATGACATGGCTCCCGTGAAAACAGTCAGGATCAAAGCCCGCTCGGAACCATGGATGAATCCGGACCTATTAGCTGCCATAAAAGACAGAGACAGGAAATACTCTGAATACCAAAAATGTAAAACAGAAGTAGATAAACAACCCAATAATATCAACCTCAAATTACTCCTTTCAACTCTCAAAAAGCAATGCAATAAATTAAGAAATAAGTCAACCAACCTGACTAAATCCTTAAAAAAAAATTACATTAACGACAAAATAGAGGAAAACACGAATAAGCCACGTGAGCTCTGGAAAATTCTCAACAACCAGCTTCCTGGTTGCAGCCAGAAACTTAAAACAAGACTCACCAACATCAGCATCAAGGAGGGTGACTCCCTCATTACAGACAAAATGGAGGTAGCTAGCAGACTTAACGCCTTTTTCACCAGCATAGCTGCAACTCTTGTCAACAAGCTGTCCCACCACTCTGGTCGCTTTGGTGTAGAACACATTAAAGCCTTCTACAGAAAGCTAGGAGTATCCAACAATGATTTCAAATTAGAAATGGTCACAGCTGATGAGGTGTTTAAAAAATTGAGCGCGCTCCACCCTAACAAGGCCACCGGCCTTGATAATATTCCCTCCAGATTCCTCAGGGACTCTGCCTCCATCATTGCCCCGATTATCACGCACATAATAAACCTATCAATTACACAAGGCCAAGTACCAAAAGATTTTAAGATAGCAAGAGTAACTCCCCTCTTTAAAAAAGGAAGCAAATTGGAACCTGGCAACTACCGACCTGTTTCTATTCTCAGCTCCATTTCGAAAGTAATGGAGAAAATAGTTTATGAACAGGTCGATAGTTACCTTGCCACTAATAAACTCATGTACAAATTCCAATCCGGCTTCAGAACTAACCACTCCACTGACACATGCCTTCTCTATCTGACCGACCACATCAAACATGAGGTGGACGCGGGCAAATACTGCGGCATGGTCATGCTGGACCTTCAGAAGGCCTTTGACACCGTTAACCACGCTATACTGTTGGATAAGCTCAGAGCAATCGGATTTAACAAAACCTCTTGGAGCTGGATGCAGTCTTACTTGGAGGGGAGGGAGCAGGTGGTAGAGGTGAACGGCACCGTGTCCCCCCCCCTCTCGGTGAACTGTGGAGTCCCCCAAGGCAGTATATTGGGACCTTTACTGTTCCTAATATACATAAACGACATGTCATCGGCATGTGACTGTGAATTGTTTTTGTTTGCGGATGACTCTGCCCTGCTGGTATCCGGCAAGGACAAGTCACAGGTGGAGAAAATCCTCAGTGCTGAGCTCTGTAGAACTTGCACCTGGCTCGCTGACAACAAGCTATCCATCCACTTGGGTAAAACAGAATCCATCCTGTTTGGGTCCCACATCAAACTTAAGAGAGTCAATCACTTCACCATAAAAGTAGGTGACAGTGTCATCACCAGGAAAGATGAGGTCACCTACCTAGGTTCCATTCTAGAGGCTAACCTTTCCTGTGATAAAATGGCAACCAAGGTAATCAAAAAGGTTAACCAACGAACGAGATTTCTCTACAGAATTTCCTCTCTGGTCAACAAAAGCACCTTGAGGATTCTGGCGGGAACTCTCGTTCAACCCTTTTTCGATTACGCATGCACCTCCTGGTACCCTAGCACCTCCAAAACCCTCAAATCTAAACTCCAAACATCTCAGAACAAACTAGTCAGGTTACTTCTAGACCTCCACCCCAGATCCCACCTCACTCCTACCCACTTCTCTAAAGTGGGCTGGCTCAAGGTGGAGGACAGAGTTAAACAACTTGCACTGAGCCTAGTCTATAAAATCCGCTACACCTCCCTGATACCGAAGTACATGTCAAACTACTTCCTTAACGTAAATGACCGCCATAACCACAACACCAGGGGGTGCTCCACTAACCACGTTAAACCCAGATTCCGAACTAACAAAGGTCTTAACTCATTCTCTTTCTATGCCACATCAATGTGGAATGCGCTCCCAACAGGTATAAAAGAAAGGGCATCTCTATCCTCCTTCAAAACCGCTATAAAAGTTCACCTCCAGGCAGCTACAACCCTAAACTAACACCCTCCCCGGATTGCTAATAATCAAATGTAAACAATCAAATGCAGATTCTTTTTCTTATGCCTTCTGATCTCTCTCTCTCTCTCTCTCTCTCTCTCTCTCTCTCTATGTCCACTACTTGATGTCCATATCCCACCCCCCCCCCCCCACCCCACCCCCCCTCCACACTCCTGATTGTAAATAATGTAAATAATTCAATGTGATTATCTTGTGTGATGACTGTATTATGATGATAGTATATATGATAGTATATATCTGTATCATGAATCAATTTAAGTGGACCCCGACTTAAACAAGTTGAAAAACTTATTCGGGTGTTACCATTTAGTGGTCAATTGTACGGAATATGTACTTCACTGTGCAACCTACTAATAAAAGTCTCAATCAATCAATCAAACACCATGTACCAAATAAAATAGCTTCGAGGTCAGTAAGCAAAACCAGAATTATTCCGTCAGAAGTTAAGTTTAAGTTAAGTTAAAGTACCAATGATTGTCACACACACACTAGGTGTGGTGAAATTTGTCCTCTGCATTTGACCCATCCCCTTGATCACCCCCTGAGTGGTGAGGGGAGCAGTGGGCAGCAGCGTAGCCGCGCCCGGGAATCATTTTTGGTGATTTAACCCCCAATTCCAACCCTTGATGCTGAGTGCCAAGCAGGGAGGTAATGGGTCCCATTTTTATAGTCTTTGGTATGACCCGGCCGGGATTTGAACTCACAACCTACCGATCTCAGGGCGGACACTCTAACCCAGGGGTCACCAACCTTTTTGAAACCAAGAGCTACTTCTTGGGTACTGATTAATGCGAAGGGCTACCAGTTTGATACACACTTAAATAAATTGCCAGAAATAGCCAATTTGCTCAATTTACCTTTAACTCTATGTTATTATTAATAATTAATGATATTTACACTTAATTGAATGGTTTAAAAGAGGAGAAAACACAAAAAAATGACAATTACATTTTGAAACATAGTTTATCTTCAATTTCGACTCTTTAAAATTCAAAATTCAACCGAAAAAAAGAAGAGAAAAACTAGCTAATTCGAATCTTTTTGAAAAAATAAAAAATAATAATTTATGGAACATCATTAGTAATTTTTCCTGATTAAGATTAATTTTAGAATTTTGATGACATGTTTTAAATAGGTTAAAATCCAATCTGCACTTTGTTAGAATATATAACAAATTGGACCAAGCTATATTTCTAACAAAGACAAATCATTATTTCGTCTAGATTTTCCAGAACAAAAATTTTTCAAAGAAATTCAAAAGACTTTGAAATAAGATTTAAATTTGATTCTACAGATTTTCTAGATTTGCCAGAATAATTTGTTTTGAATTTTAATCATAATAAGTTTGAAGAAATATTTCACAAATATTCTTCGTCGAAAAAACAGAAGCTAAAATGAAGAATTAAATTAAAATGTATTTATTATTCTTTACAATAAAAAATAAATTTACTTGAACATTGGTTTAAATTGTCAGGAAAGAAGAGGAAGGAATTTAAAAGGTAAAAAGGTATATGTGTTTAAAAATCCTAAAATCATTTTTAAGTTGGTATTTTGTCTCTAAAATTGTCTTTCTGAAAGTTATGAGAAGCAAAGTAAAAAAAATAATGAAATTATTTAAACAAGTGAAGACCAAGTCTTTAAAATATTTTCTTGGATTTTCAAATTCTATTTGAGTTTTGTCTCTCTTAGAATTAAAAATGTCGAGCAAAGCGAGACCAGCTTGCTAGTAAATAAATACAATTTAAAAAAATAGAGGCAGCTCACTGGTAAGTGCTGCTATTTTTAGAACAGGCCAGCGGGCTACTCATCTGGTCCTTACGGGCTACCTGGTGCCCGCGGGCACCACGTTGGTGACCCCTGCTCTAACCACTAGGCGCACTGTCGATATTTGAGGAAATGAAAGGATTTTAAGTGCGCCTTATAGTCCGAAAAAAAACGTTTTTGACTGAATCCATGCAATAATGCAGATTGTTTGTCACAGTGCATGGAACATAGTCACTCTCCAAGGTCCAACTTGACGTACAAGCTGTCTGCTAATCACAAATTACAGCCGGGCCCTGATCCACTTCCCTCCCCAGCCAAGTGGGGGAGGGACCAAGGAGAAGAACACGCCAAGTGGCCACCACTCCCCACTACCGGGCTGCGTATAAATCCACATCCTCACAGATAGGTCAAGGTTTTGATTCGGTCGTGACCCGAGTTCGTAAATCTGAATGATGTAGGGTCCTTGGTTAAAAGGCTGCCGGATCCACGGCAAGATGGGACACCCTCCCCTCCCCTCCCCTCCCCTCCCCTCGCTTTCTCGCCTCCGCGTCCCCTCTCCAAGTTCCCGCCGCAGCCTCAGGCTGCGAGCGAGCGAGCGAGAGAGAGGGCGAGAGAGAGGGCGAGGGGGGTGAAACAGGCAATCAATAAATCAATATGTTTTGCGCCGCTAAGCTAGGGTAAGCTCACTCTTCCAAAGCCGCACGTACGCTCTTAGCATTCCAGCAAAATGTTCCCAACACACACGCTAGAAAGGAAAGAAAGCCCAGGACAGAATGTCCCTCGCCGAAAGACATTCTGTTGTTTTAGGCACTTTGTTTTCTCTCTCATTCTATTTCCTGTTTTAGATCATTAAGCCATTGATTTTGTTTCAGCGGGTAAGTGGCGGTGGGAAGCCCCCCTGGGAGCCGGCTGAAAAACCTCAACAGAGTGGCCCCGGCAGGAGTTTCTCTCCTCGCGACAGGCTGGTCCCAAGAGAGCCACCGGGTCCTCTTAAGTCCGCCGTGGAAGAAGCTATCGCCGGAAATCAGTCATTTGCTCACCTGGCCAGACTTTAGAGAGGCCAAATGACTGATTTGTAAATATGGTCTCCTGCTGGCCCCACTATGGACTGGACTCTCACTATTATGTTAAATCCACTATGGGCTGGACTCTCATTATTATGTTAGATCCACTATGGACTGGACTCTCACTATTATGTTAGATCCACTATGGACTAGGCTCTCACTATTATGTTAGATCCACTATGGACTGGACTCTCTCACTATTATGTTAAATCCACTATGGACTGGACTCTCATTATTATGTTAGATCCACTATGGACTGGACTCTCACTATTATGTTAGATCCACTATGGACTAGGCTCTCACTATTATGTTAGATCCACTATGGGCTGGACTCTCACACTATTATGTTAGATCCACTATGGACTGGACTCTCACACTATGATGTTAGATCCACTATGGAATGGACTCTCACTATTATGTTAGAGCCACTATAGACTGGACTCTCACACTATTATGTTAGATCCACTATGGACTGGACTCTCACTATTATGTTAGATCTACTATGGACTGGACTCTCACTATTATGTTAGATCCACTATGGACTGGACTCTCACACTATGATGTTAGAGCCACTATGGACTGGACTCTCACTATTATGTTAGATCCACTATGGGCTGGACTCTCACACTATTATGTTAGATCCACTATGGACTGGACTCTCACACTATGATGTTAGATCCACTATGGACTGGACTCTCACTATTATGTTAGAGCCACTATGGACTGGACTCTCACACTATTATGTTAGATCCACTATGGGCTGGACTCTCACACTATTATGTTAGATCCACTATGGACTGGACTCTCACACTATGATGTTAGATCCACTATGGACTGGACTCTCACTATTATGTTAGATCCACTATGGACTGGACTCTCACTATTATGTTAGATCTACTATGGACTGGACTCTCACTATTATGTTAGATCCACTATGGACTGGACTCTCACTATTATGTTAGATCCACTATGGACTGGACTCTCACTATTATGTTAAATCCACTATGGACTGGACTCTCACACTATTATGTTAGATCCACTATGGACTGGACTCTCACTATTATGTTAGATCTACTATGGACTGGACTCTCACTATTATGTTAGATCCACTATGGACTGGACTCTCACTATTATGTTAGATCCACTATGGACTGGACTCTCACACTATGATGTTAGATCCACTATGGACTGGACTCTCACTATTATGTTAGATCCACTATGGACTGGACTCTCACTATTATGTTAGATCTACTATGGACTGGACTCTCACTATTATGTTAGATCCACTATGGACTGGACTCTCACTATTATGTTAGATCCACTATGGACTGGACTCTCACAATATGATGTTAGAGCCACTATGGACTGGACTCTCACTATTATGTTAGATCCACTATGGGCTGGACTCTCACACTATTATGTTAGATCCACTATGGACTGGACTCTCACACTATGATGTTAGATCCACTATGGACTGGACTCTCACTATTATGTTAGAGCCACTATGGACTGGACTCTCACACTATTATGTTAGATCCACTATGGACTGGACTCTCACTATTATGTTAGATCTACTATGGACTGGACTCTCACTATTATGTTAGATCCACTATGGACTGGACTCTCACTATTATGTTAGATCCACTATGGACTGGACTCTCACTATTATGTTAAATCCACTATGGACTGGACTCTCACACTATTATGTTAGATCCACTATGGACTGGACTCTCACTATTATGTTAGATCTACTATGGACTGGACTCTCACTATTATGTTAGATCCACTATGGACTGGACTCTCACTATTATGTTAGATCCACTATGGACTGGACTCTCACACTATGATGTTAGATCCACTATGGACTGGACTCTCACTATTATGTTAGATCCACTATGGACTGGACTCTCACTATTATGTTAGATCTACTATGGAGTGGACTCTCACTATTATGTTAGATCCACTATGGACTGGACTCTCACACTATGATGTTAGAGCCACTATGGACTGGACTCTCACACTATTATGTTAGATCCACTATGGACTGGACTCTCACTATTATGTTAGATCCACTATGGACTGGACTCTCACTATTATGTTAGATCCACTATGGACTGGACTCTCACTATTATGTTAGATCCACTATGGACTGGACTCTCACTATTATGTTAGATCCACTATGGACTGGACTCTCACTATTATGTTAGATCCACTATGGACTGGACTCTCACTATTATGTTAGATCTACTATGGCCGTGGAAGAAGCTATCGCCGGAAATCAGTCATTTGCCCACCTGGCCAGACTCTAGAGAGGCCAAATGACTGATTTGTAAATATGTTAGCATATTAGCTAATGGCTTGATTACATTACAATAGCGCATACAAATATGCATGAAAACACTCCTACACACTATTCAGTCAGAGGCTGGACTCCAGGGAGGGGGTCCAGACTGAGGCCAAAGAAGAAAAAAACTCAAATCCATAGCACACATAAACATGTTACATAGAATCAACAAAACTTGCAACAGAGGGGTGGGGGGCTATGGAGAACCGGCTGCAGCTGTTTAAGCGCTACTCAGCTGTCCATCGCCCCTAAGACCAATCAAGCAATAATGAAGGCGTGGGTTGGGGGGGGGGTGCATATTTAAAATCATTTGCCCACCTGGCCAGACTCTAGAGAGGCCAAATGACTGATTTGTAAATATGTTATCATATTAGCTAATGCTAATAGGTGCCATAGCGCGTACAAATATGCATGAAAACACTCCTACAGACTATTCAGTCAAAGGCTGGACTCCAGGGAGGGGGTCCAGGCTGAGGCCAAGGAAGAAAAAAAACTCTTATCCATAGCACACATAAACATAGAATCAACAAAACTTGCAACAGAGGGGAGGGAGTGGGAGCTACAGAGGGCCGGCTGCAGCTGTTTAAGCGCTACTCAGCCGTCCATCGCCTCTAAGGGCAATCAAGCAATAGATACTGATAAAGTTGAGGAATGCTCATCAAACACTTATTTGGAACATCCCACAGGTGAACAGGCTAATTGGGAACAGGTGGGTGCCATGATTGGGTATAAAAGTAGATTCCATGAAATGCTCAGTCATTCACAAACAAGGATGGGGCGAGGGTCACCACTTTGTCAACAAATGCCTGAGCAAATTGTTGAACAGTTTAAGAAAAACCTTTCTCAACCAGCTATTGCAAGGAATTTAGGGATTTCACCATCTACGCTCCGTAATATCATCAAAGGGTTCAGAGAATGTGGAGAAATCACTGCGCGTAAAATCAACAAGCGACATCAGTGTGTAAAGGATATCACCACATGGGCTCAGGAACACTTCAGAAACCCACTGTCAGTAACTACAGTTGGTCGCTACATCTGTAAGTGCAAGTTAAAACTCTCCTATGCAAGGCAAAAACCGTTTTATCAACAACACCCAGAAACGCCGTGGGCTTCGCTGGGCCCGAGCTCATCTAAGATGGACTGATACAAAGTGGAAAAGTGTTCTGTGGTCTGACGAGTCCACATTTCAAATTGTTTTTGGAAACTGTGGACGTCAAAGAGGAAAAGAACCATCCGGATTGTTCTAGGCGCAAAGTGTAAAAGCCAGCATGTGTGATGGTATGGGGGTGTATTAGTGCCCAAGACATGGGTAACTTACCCATCTGTGAAGGCGCCATTAATGCTGAAAGGTACATACAGCTTTTGGAGCGACATATGTTGTTATCATGGACGCCCCTGCTTATTTCAGCAAGACAATGCCAAGCCACGTGTTACATCAACGTGGCTTCATAGTAAAAGAGTGCGGGTACTTATTATTATCATGAAATATAAATGATATATATGAATGAGGCAGATCCCCTCCACTTGGTCAATTGAAAAGTAGCTCGCCTGCAGAAAAAGTGTGTTTTTTTTGTTTTTTTCTCTCCTCGCCGTCTTAACACACGGAGGGACATTTTTTAAATTGTTCAGTTCGATGGTTTTTGGGTTCTGTGGGGCGTTGGGAGTGGGGCGGGGGGAGATATGGCGAGATACAGTAGCATCTCTCGCCGGCCAATTGCGGGCTGGCCAGCAGCCAGCAGGATATTACGGCCAGATATATCGTAACACAGATGGATGCACTCAGCCTAAAGAGGCTGACATATTGGCGAGCGCTGTCATAAGAATGACATAATACCTATCCTGACAGGTAATGAAAATAAAGGCAGCACCCCTGCTGAGTTGCCTAAGCGCTGTGATGGCGGCGTCACAACCTGAAACATCCTGCGTGCGCTACCACTTTGGCATTTTCCAAGAGAAAGCCAAACCATGTTTAGCTCACAAAAGGTCTTGCCGATAGTTAACATGAGTGAGCTAAAGTCCCTTATATTGTTGCACTTATTGCTATATTTAATCAGATTAACATTGAATTTGAATCGCCATCAATTTCAGACCATACGCTTTGAACCCTGCGGCTTGTAAAACGGTGCGGCTAATTTAAGGATTTTTCTTTACTTATGGTCATCGTTTTTTGTGTTTTCATTAAACACATGCAGAGACACTTTTACTTTTACAATATAACTAAAACAATTCTGTTTTTGTTTTTTGGGTTTTTTTAACCATTCAACTATGTGCTTTTTGACGACATTTAATCAATGTTGGGTTGTGACGTTGATTGGACCATTGAATTGTGGTCATTTCCCAACCAACAATGTGGATCCAATGTTAAACACCAACGTTGTCTCAATTTACAAATACAACTATTTTACAACGCTGTTTCAAAGTCCGTTTTAAAGGACGTGTGCTACCATTTTGGCATTTTCGAAGAGAAAGCCAAACCATGTTTAGCTCACAAAAGGTCTTGCCGATAGTTAACATGAGTGAGCTAAAGTCCCTTATATTGTTGCACTTATTGCTATATTTAATCAGATTAACATTGAATTTGAATCGCCATCAATTTCAGACTATACGCTTTGAACCCTGCGGCTTATAAAACGGTGCGGCTAATTTAAGGATTTTTCTTTACTTATGGTCATCGTTTTTTGTGTTTTCATTAAACACATGCAGAGACACTTTTACTTTTACAATATAACTAAAACAATTCATACATTTTTTTTAAACTTTTGGTTCAAGGCATTAAAACAGGAAAAGTAAAACCTTCGATAGCATCTTTACTCGTAAGGATTTTTCATGTATCACTCCAAGCAACATTTGTAAGTTTTACAATATAACTAAAACAATTCTGTTTTTGTTTTTTGGGGTTTTTTAACAATTCAACTATGTGCTTTTTGACGACATTTAATCAATGTTGGGTTGTGACGTGGATTTGACCATTGAATTGTGGTCATTTCCCAACCAACAATGTGGATCCAATGTTAAACACCAACGTTGTCTCAATTTACAAATACAACTATTTTACAACGCTGTTTCAAAGTCCGTTTTAAAGGACGTGTGCTACCACTTTGGCATTTTCCAAGAGAAAGACAAACCATGTTTAGCTCACAAAAGGTCTTGCCGATAGTTAACATGAGTGAGCTAAAGTCCCTTATATTGTTGCACTCATTGCTATTTTTAATCAGATTAACATTGAATCTGAATCGCCATCAATTTCAGACTATATGCTTTGAACCCTGCGGCTTATAAAACGGTGCGGCTAATTTAAGGATTTTTCTTTACTTATGGTCATCGTTTTTTGTGTTTTCATTAAACACATGCAGAGACACTTTTACTTTTACAATATAACTAAAACAATTCATACATTTTTTTCAACTTTTGGTTCAAGGCATTAAAACAGGAAAAGTAAAACCTTCGATAGCATCTTTACTCGTATGGATTTTTCATTTATCACTCCAAGCAACATTTGTAAGTTTTACAATATAACTAAAACAATTCTGTTTTTGTTTTTTGGGTTTTTTAACAATTCAACTATGTGCTTTTTGACGACATTTAATCAATGTTGGGTTGTGACGTTGATTGGACTATTGAATTGTGGTCATTTCCCAACCAACAATGTGGATCCAATGTTAAACACCAACGTTGTCTCAGTTTACAAATACAACTATTTTACAACGCTGTTTCAAAGTCCGTTTTAAAGGACGTGTGCTACCATTTTGGCATTTTCCAAGAGAAAGCCAAACCATGTTTAGCTCACAAAAGGTCTTGCCGATAGTTAACATGAGTGAGCTAAAGTCCCTTATATTGTTGCACTTATTGCTATATTTAATCAGATTAACATTGAATTTGAATCGCCATCAATTTCAGACTATACGCTTTGAACCCTGCGGCTTATAAAACGGTGCGGCTAATTTAAGGATTTTTCTTTACTTATGGTCATCGTTTTTTGTGTTTTCATTAAACACATGCAGAGACACTTTTACTTTTACAATATAACTAAAACAATTCATACATTTTTTTAAACTTTTGGTTCAAGGCATTAAAACAGGAAAAGTAAAACCTTCGATAGCATCTTTACTCGTATGGATTTTTCATTTATCACTCCAAGCAACATTTGTAAGTTTTACAATATAACTAAAACAATTCTGTTTTTGTTTTTTGGGTTTTTTTAACCATTCAACTATGTGCTTTTTGACGACATTTAATCAATGTTGGGTTGTGACGTGGATTTGACCATTGAATTGTGGTCATTTCCCAACCAACAATGTGGATCCAATGTTAAACACCAACGTTGTCTCAGTTTACAAATACAACTATTTTACAACGCTGTTTCAAAGTCCGTTTTAAAGGACGTGTGCTACTATTTTGGCATTTTCGAAGAGAAAGCCAAACCATGTTTAGCTCATGAGTTAACTAAAGTCCCTTATAGTGTTGCACTTATCGCTATTTTTAATCATATTAATCACACTTTTAAATTTGAATTGCCATACATTTCAGATGATACGCTTTGAACCCTGCGGTTTATAAAACGGTGCGGCTAATTTAAGGATTTTTCTTCACTTATGGCCATAATGTTTTGTGTTTTCATTAAACACACGCAGAGACACTGTTACTTTTTTGCAATATAACTAAAACAATTCATACTTTCTTTTTTTTCTTTTTTTCCAATTCAACGACATGCTTTTGACGACGTTTAATCAATGTTGGCTTCTGACGTTGATTTGACCATTGAAACTTGGTCATTTCCCCAACCGACAACGTGGATCCAACGTTAAACACCAACGTCAATTTACAAATACAACTATTTTGCAGCGTTGTTTCAAAGTCAGTTTTAAAGGACATGTATTGTCAGGTTCAAACACTGATGACATCTATTAAACAGACAAAGAAGCAAGGAATTAAACAGAGACAGAATTCAATTCTGTCACAAAGTGTTGGTGACGAACCCCAAGATGCAGAGATGGCAGGCTTTGTGCAGGAAAACATGATTTAATGTCCATAATAAGAAAAAAAACACAAACCAGAAACCAGGAACAGCCAAACTGGAAACAGGAACCAGCAAACAGAAAAACTGGAAACAGCTAATGGCTAACAGGATATAGCTAACAGGAAAACAAGGAGCTAGGAGACAGCAAACTGCAAAAAGGTATCAGGAACCAGCAAACAGGAACAGCTTACCGCAAACAGCGACAATGACAATACTCCAGCCCTGACTGGAGGGCAGGCAGGTTAAAATAGCAGCCGGCTGATTGACACCAGGTGTGGCCAGGTGCCAATCAGCCGCAGCTGAGGGGAAACAGCGCTCAGGGAGAAAATCAGGAAACAACCAAAATAAGAGCGCTGACAGGAAATAAAGACAAACAGAGGAAAAACCAAAACATAACTAAACTGTCAGTGACAAACCTGACAAATTCGGCTCAATTGAGGAGAAACGTCTGGGCTGTACTCTTGTACGGTCTTCCACCACGCTCTGACGAAAGATTATACGCCTCTTTCCCTGATTACATGGCAACAGCTGATTCCAAAGGAAGGGGGTCGTAAACAGCCGCTGCCTTTGGTCACAAAACAGTTCAAAGAAAAGGTGCCTGGACGGGAGTCAGGTCCTGCTTCCTCTCCGCTTTGTAGATCTCGGGTCACGACAAAATATTCAGTGGATTACAATACATCAAAGAAACCGACACCTTCATGTCGCTTCCCATCCTACACAGTGGAGTTTTACCAGCCTTTTGATTGGTAAGATCAAAGACAGCTTTTGTCCTCTCGCCGGGAACTCATTGAAACACAAAGTTTTGTGATAACTTAGATACAATTATTCTGACATGTATCAACGTTGTATCAATGTCTTCTGACATTGACCTGATCACTTGCCGTAAAATTCAGGTAACCACCCGCGGTTAAGGTGACGGTGCAATGTCCGGTCCAAATAAATTGCGTGGTTAATCTGTGTACAAACCCCGTTTCCATATTAGTTGGGAAATTGTGTTGGATGTAAATATAAACGGAATACAATGATTTGCAAATCACTGTATTCCGTGTGTAGTTAGTATGTGTAGTTAGTATGTTCCAATAGCAGCAGAAGTGCACTTTTTGGAGAGCTGTATTATTTTCAGTTTTGTGCCCAAGAGACTGATTTTATTTAACACTATATTATTATTTATACACCTATAGTGATCACAGAGACAGGTTGTTTTTGTGTTACTGTATATAATTGTTTTTCTGAAAAATCACACTTAATATACTTTGGGTAACAACAGTCAACATTTATTTATTTTATTTTTTTAGGTGGGTAACAGTCAATATTTATTTATTTATTTCATTTTTTTCTTATAAAATAAAAGTGAGCTTTTGTTAAACCAAATATTGTGTTTTTATATAAGATTGTGTTTTTAAATATAAACGGAATACAATGATTTGCAAATCATTGTATTCCGTGTGTAGTTAGTATGTTCCAATAGCAGCAGAAGTGCACTTTTTGGAGAGCTGTATTATTTTCAGTTTTGTGCCCAAGGCACTCAAGCGCCAGAGAGAAGTCTCTGTTTTAAACTCTGTGATATTGTTGGTCACAAATCATTTGTATTATTATTTATGGTCTCTCCTCCAACAAACCCTGTGGATTGACAGCCCGCTTCTCATTAAACAAATTGAACTCCTGTGGCACCTTTTAATAAAGCTACCTTTTCATTGAAATGCGTCTCTGTGATCCGCGGCCAATCGATGGGCTGGGAGAAAGCAAGAATACATATCTGGCCTGACACCTTCTCCCTGGAGAGAAGCCAGCAATCATTCAAAACGCGCGGAAAGTTCTGATGGTTGCTTGCTCTTTTTACTCCTTCCATAACACAGCCAGGAGTGTTTGGACTCTTGAAGCAGTGAAAAGTACAGTCACTTTTGATTTATACAACCTTTATACACTTGAGTATTTGGCCAGCCATCCAAATGATGACAATCAGGTGTCCTAATCACTAATCACGGGTGTATACAATCAAGCACTTCGGCATGGAGACTGTTTCTACAAACATCTGTGAAAGAGTCTGGGTATGGAGGTTGCCAGGAGAACGCTACGTTTCGGACTGTGTTGTTGGTTGGAAATTATGGTGTGGGGTTGTTTTTCAGGAGTTGGCCCCTTAGTTCCAGTGAAAGGAACTTTGAATGCTCCAACATACCAAAACAATTATGACAATACCATGCTCCCAACCTCGTGGGAACCGTTTCCTCTTCCAACATGACTATGCACCAGAGCACAAAGCAAGGGCCATAAAGACAAGGATGATAGAGTCTAGTGTGGATGAACTTGACTGGCCTGCGCAGAGTCCTGACCTGAACCCTGGGGGAGGGGGGGGACACAGGTCCGGTGGCCATGGATGAAGTGCTGGCTGTCCAGAGTCGGGAACCGGGGTGGACCGCTCACCTGTGCATCGGTTGGGGACATCTCTGCACTGCTGACCCGTCTCCGCTCGGGATGGTCTCCTGCTGGCCCCACTATGGACTGGACTCTCACTATTATGTTAGATCCACTATGGACTGGACTCTCACTATTATGTTAGATCCACTATGGACTGGACTCTCACTATTATGTTAGATCCACTATGGACTGGACTCTCACTATTATGTTAGATCCACTATGGACTGGACTCTCACTATTATGTTAGATCCACTATGGACTGGACTCTCACTATTATGTTAGATCCACTATGGACTGGACTCTCACTATTATGTTAGATCTACTATGGACTGGACTCTCACTATTATGTTAGATCCCCTATGGACTGGACTCTCACTATTATGTTAGATCCACTATGGACTGGACTCTCACTATTATGTTAGATCTACTATGGACTGGACTCTCACTAATATGTTAGATCCCCTATGGACTGGACTTGCACTATTATGTTAGATCTACTATGGACTGGACTCTCACTATTATGTTAGATCTACTATGGACTGGACTCTCACTATTATGTTAGATCTACTATGGACTGGACTCTCACTAATATGTTAGATCCCCTATGGACTGGACTCGCACTATTATGTTAGATCCACTATGGACTGGACTCTCACTATTATGTTAGATCTACTATGGACTGGACTCTCACTATAGTGTTAGATCCACTATGGACTGGACTCTCACTAATATGTTAGATCCACTATGGAATGGACTTGTACTATTATGTTAGATCCACTATGGACTGGACTCTCACTATTATGTTAGATCTGCTATGGACTGGACTCTCACTATTATGTTAGATCCACTATGGACTGGACTCTCACTATTATGTTAGATCTGCTATGGACTGGACTCTCACTATTATGTTAGATCCACTATGGACTGGACTCTCCCTATTATGTTAGATCTACTATGGACTGGACTCTCACTAATATGTTAGATCCACTATGGACTTGACTTGCACTATGATGTTAGATCCACTATGGACTAGGCTCTCACTATTATGTTAGATCCACTACGGACTGGACTCTCACTATTATGTTAGATCCACTACGGACTGGACTCTCACTATTATGTTAGATCCACTATGGACTGGACTCTCACTATTATGTTAGATCTACTATGGACTGGACTCTCACTATTATGTTAGATCCACTATGGACTGGACTCTCACTATTATGTTAGTTCTACTACGGACTGGACTCTCACTATTATGTTAGATCCACTACGGATTGGACTCTCACTATTATGTTAGATCCACTATGGACTGGACTCTCACTATTATGTTAGATCTACTACGGAGTGGACTCTCACTATTATGTTAGATCCACTATGGACTGGACTCTCACTAATATGTTAGATCCCCTATGGACTGGACTTGTACTATTATGTTAGATCCACTATGGACTAGGCTCTCACTACTATGCTAGATCCACTATGGACTGGACTCTCACTATTATGTTAGATCTACTATGGACTGGACTCTCACTATTATGTTAGATCCACTATGGACTGGACTCTCACTATTATGTTAGATCCACTATGGACTGGACTCTCACACTATTATGTTAGATCCACCAAGGACTGGACTCTCACTATTATGTTAGATCCACTATGGACTGGACTCTCACACTATTATGTTAGATCCACTAAGGACTGGACTCTCACTATTATGTTAGATCCACTATGGACTGGACTCTCACAATATTATTTAAGACTCACTCGACGTCCATTGTATCCGGTCTCCCCTAGAGGGGGGGTCACCTACATATGGGGTCCTCTCCAAGGTTTCTCATAGTCATTCACTTTGACGTCCCATTGGGGTTGTGAGTTTTTCCTTGCCCTTATGTGGGCTCTGTACCGCGGATGTCGTTGTGGCTTGTGCAGCCCTTTGAGACACTTGTGATTTAGGGCTATATAAATAAACATTGATTGATTGATTGATTGATTGAACCCGATAGAACGCCTTTGGGATGAATTAGACCGGAGACTGAGAACCAGGCCTTCTCCACCTGTGACCTCACCAATGCGCTTTTGGAAGAATGGTGGAAAATTGCTCTAAACACACTCCGCAACCTTGTGGACAGCCCTTCCCAGAAGAGTTGAAGCTGTAATAGCTGCAAAAGATGGGTAGGTTGTGAGTTCAAACCCCGGCCGAGTCATACCAAGGACTATAAAAATGGGAGCCATTACCTCCCTGCTTGGCACTCAGCATCAAGGCTTGGAATTGGGGGTTAAATCACCAAAAATGATTCCCGGGCGCAGCCACTGCTGCTGCCCACTGCTCCCCTCACATCCCAGGGGGTGGAACATATATATATATATATATATATATATATATATATATATATATATATATATATATATATATATATATATATATATATATATATATATATATATATATATATATATATATATATATATATATATATATATATGATCATCTAATTCGTTACTATGCTTTTATTGTAAATAAATACAATAAATGAATAAATAAATACAATAAATGAATAAATAAATACAATAAATAAATGAATGAATAAATAAATACAATAAATGCCAATAATGCCGATAAATAATTCCAATAAATAATAAAACATAAACACTAAATAATAATAAATAAATAAATAAATAATAATAAATATTAATATTAATAATAATATTATTAATAATAATTAATTAATTAATTTCGATAATAATATTAATAATAATAATATAATAATAATAATAAAAATAATAATAATAATATTAATAAATAAACAATAAATAATAATACATTAATTAATTAATAATAATAATAATAATGCCAACAAATGCAGATGAAAAATTTGGTACTTTAACTTTAACTTTAAAAGGTCGTATTGAACCCTATGGGTTAGGAATGGGATGGCACTTCAAGTTCATATGTGAGTCGAGGCAGGTGGCCAAATACTTTTGGCAATATAGTGCAGGTACCTTGAAATGTACTGTAAATACACTCGCCAAGGTTCTGCACCCTGAACACTCCACTTGTACCGCCCGGGGAACATGTGTGCACCTTTCGACCCTGGGAAAAGCACACAGTTACCTTGAAGTGCATTAATCAACCCCGCGGGGAACATTAGCGTTCCTCCGGGGACCAAAAAAAACGGACTCCTGCTGTAACCCGTCAGACGGTGCGTTTAGTGCAGCGTCACCGTGATTGTGGCCAAATGCATTTCCAAGGTGGCGTTGGCATGTCGGAGAGCTCCTCGGGTGCATTTGCATTCATGTGTTCAACTGGAAGACTTCTGGACGAAATCCAAGCTCGTGCGAGTCTGTCCAGCCATTCTGTAAACGGGTGGTGTTGCGCAAGACGGGCGTGCCCACCCCGGTCCGGTCCGGTGCGTCAAAGCATGGCCGACTAAAAATAACACCAAGGTTGAACAACCTTTGGAGAAGACAGGGAAAAAAAAAACATCTGCAAGGAGGAATGGGGAATTATGCTAACCCAGTGGTTCTTAACCTTGTTGGACGTACCGAACCCCACCAGTTTCATACGCACATTCACCCAACCCTTCAAAATGTTGGGGTTTTTCAAATTCAAGACAAAGTTATATGTTTTTGTTAACACTTTAGAATGGGGAACATATTCTAAGTAACAAAGACTTAATTTAGTGCATAAACTCACAACAAATGACACACCTGCAAATCAGTCTGACTTCTGCTGTTGCCGTATCTGTAATACGCCGATAGGGAGAAGTTTTTATTTACACGACGAGTCGGGTGTGTCTTGAACCCCCGAGCCTGACCCACCGAACCCCTAGGGTTCCATCGATGGACTAGGCTCTCACTATTATGTTAGATCCACTATGGACTGGACTCTCACTATTATGTTAGATCCACTATGGACTGGACTCTCACTATTATGTTAGATCCACTATGGACTGGACTCTCACTATTATGTTAGATCCACTATGGACTGGACTCTCACTATTATGTTAGATCCACTATGGACTGGACTCTCACTATTATGTTAGATCCACTATGGACTGGACTCTCACTATTATGTTGGATCCACTATGGACTGGACTCTCACTATTATGTTAGATCCACTATGGACTGGACTCTCACTATTATGTTAGATCCACTATGGACTGGACTCTCACTATTATGTTAGATCCACTATGGACTGGACTCTCACTATTATGTTAGATCCACTATGGACTGGACTCTCACTATTATGTTAGATCCACTATGGACTGGACTCTCACTATTATGTTAGATCCACTATGGACTGGACTCTCACTATTATGTTGGATCCACTATGGACTGGACTCTCACTATTATGTTAGATCCACTATGGACTGGACTCTCACTATTATGTTAGATCCACTATGGACTGGACTCTCACTATTATGTTAGATCCACTATGGACTGGACTCTCACTATTATGTTAGATCCACTATGGACTGGACTCTCACTATTATGTTAGATCCACTATGGACTGGACTCTCACTATTATGTTAGATCCACTATGGACTGGACTCTCACTATTATGTTAGATCTACTATGGACTGGACTCTCACTATTATATTAGATCCACTATGGACTGGACTCTCACTATTATGTTAGATCCACTATGGACTGGACTCTCACTATTATGTTAGATCCACTATGGACCGGACTCTCACTATTATGTTAGATTCACTATGGACTGGACTCTCACACTATTATGTTAGATCCACTATGGACTGGACTCTCACTATTATGTTAGATCCACTATGGACTGGACTCTCACTATTATGTTAGATCCACTATGGACTGGACTCTCACTATTATGTTAGATCCACTATGGACTGGACTCTCACTATTATGTTAGATCCACTATGGACTGGACTCTCACTATTATGTTAGATCCACTATGGACTGGACTCTCACTATTATGTTAGATCCACTATGGACTGGACTCTCACTATTATGTTAGATCCACTATGGACTGGACTCTCACTATTATGTTTGATCCACTATGGACTGGACTCTCACTATTATGTTAGATCCACTATGGACTGGACTCTCACTATTATGTTAGATCCACTATGGACTGGACTCTCACTATTATGTTAGATCCACTATGGACTGGACTCTCACTATTATGTTAGATCTACTATGGACTGGACTCTCACTATTATATTAGATCCACTATGGACTGGACTCTCACTATTATGTTAGATCCACTATGGACTGGACTCTCACTATTATGTTAGATCCACTATGGACCGGACTCTCACTATTATGTTAGATCCACTATGGACTGGACTCTCACACTATTATGTTAGATCCACTATGGACTGGACTCTCACTATTATGTTAGATCCACTATGGACTGGACTCTCACTATTATGTTAGATCCACTATGGACTGGACTCTCACTATTATGTTAGATCCACTATGGACTGGACTCTCACTATTATGTTAGATCCACTATGGACTGGACTCTCACTATTATGTTAGATCCACTATGGACTGGACTCTCACTATTATGTTAGATCCACTATGGACTGGACTCTCACTATTATGTTAGATCCACTATGGACTAGACTCTCACACTATTATGTTAGATCCACTATGGACTGGACTCTCACTATTATGTTAGATCCACTATGGACTGGACTCTCACTATTATGTTAGATCCACTATGGACTGGACTCTCACTATTATGTTAGATCCACTATGGACTGGACTCTCACTATTATGTTGGATCCACTATGGACTGGACTCTCACTATTATGTTAGATCCACTATGGACTGGACTCTCACTATTATGTTAGATCCACTATGG